>NC_056735.1:175891027-175916027 GCF_019279795.1 Protopterus annectens | reverse complement strand
GTGTGATAAGTTGGAGAGACGAAAGTGCTAACCTTGTGTGGCTATTAAAATTTGGCTTTCCTGAAACTTCTTCTGCTTTTTACTGAATTTGTGGAGTTTGGAGTGTGAGTTAGAGCTGCTTTTTTTGACTACATATATTATGACACATAGTCACCTGCATCATCTTTATGTATAGCGACATATGTAATAGTCTGCACTATCTCGTATATACTGTGACATATGTACATGTCTGCATCATATATGTAATGGTCTTACATATACGTGTATATATTGTAACAAATGTACTTGTCTACATCATCCATGTATAGATTAAAAAAAAATGTGCATGGTCGCTACCTGCTGTAGAAATGAAACTTATATAAGGAAGTGCAAAGGAAAGCAAATGGTATGGTATGGTATAATTTCCTTCACACATTCTTACAGAAGTTTCACTTGTACAGCGCGTGTCTTTTATTATAGTACAAACTGTGTTTATGTGTGATTGTGTACTGCTGGCCCAACACGTAGACACACACCCATGCACGCACCCACATAAGCACTTGTATTGTTTCAGAGGCATACAGATAAATAATGGCATAATGAGACAGCCAATGACCCCAAGAAGTTACGACACCTTGAGAAATGACTCAGATTGCAGTACAAGTTTTTATACAGATTAACCAGTTAGGTCTGAGCTCTGCTCTGATCCTACTGCAAGAGCATAACACATCTGTCCAGAAGTGCCAGCACTGGGCCTGAGGGGTCCCTTCATGTGACTTTTTGTATAATAAAATAATGAAACAGTATTATAAAACTTAATGGAGTCATTCACTGTGTGTGTGAGATCGCCCGCTCGCTCATACTCCTCACTGTCTGTCAGTGTGCATGTGTGTGTGTGTGTGTGTGTGTGTGTGTGTGTGTGTGTGTGTGTGTGTGTGTGTGTGTGTGTGTGGCTGCAGGGATCACATGCTCACTCTCACTCTTCACTCTCACTGTGTGTGTGTGTGGGATTGCTCGCTCTCATTCTTCACTGTGTGTGTGTGTGTGTGTGTGTGTGTGTGTGTGTGTGTGTGTGTGTGTGTGTGTGTGTGTGTGTGTGTGTGCGTGTGTGTGTGTGTGTGAGAGTGATTGCTTGCTCACTCTATCTCTTCATTTGTGTGTGTGTGTGTGTGTGTGTGTGTGTGTGTGTGTGTGTGTGTGTGTGTGTGTGTGTGTGTGTGTTTGAAAAGCTGAAGTAGAAGTACAAAAATCAAACTCTGCCCTTAATAGAGGAGTTTGACTTATATACTTCTGTTTCACTTTTCTGTTACACTCCGAGCTCTCACACTGTTCCATAAGTTTCACTTCAAAAAAATAAATGCTATTAAAGTGAGAAGGTTGACTGATAGTCTTCTTTCTGACTTTCTGTTTTGTTCTTCAGAACTCCACCTGTCTACCACCTGCAGGGCTGGCCTTTGGGCAACTAATGCCCTAGGTAAAATAGTTCCACAGTGTCCCCACAAACCACTCAGTGCCCCCATTCTGTTCTACCTACACTATCCAGATTACTTTTTTCTCAGTTTTTCTTACGGTTTGTATTACTCTTCAGTTTTTGCTGTATTTATTCAACACATTTTAAAGAAACCATTTTTTTACTACAAAAAGTAAACAAATAAATACTGGAAAAGCACCCTTGCTAGAGTGGCACCCTAGGAAGATGCCTAGATGGCCTATACCTAAGGCTAACTATGACCACCTGTGTACCATCTGTGTATGTATTCGTATTCATATACTAGTCTGCACCATCTTTATGTATATCATGAGAATTATATTAATCTGCACCATCTGTATATATATTGTGACATATATACTATTCTGCACTATTTGTATTTATATTGTGATATGTATTATTCTGGCTGTCTTTACATGTATTAGTCTGCACCAAATGTGTATATGTATTGTGATGCATGCATCAATCTGCACCATTTGTGTGTATATTGGGACACATGTATTAATCTGTGCCATCTGTATATGTATTGTGACACATGTACTACTCTGCACCATCTGTATGTATATTGTGACATGTATATTAATCTGCACCATCTGTATACATATTGTGACATATGTACTTGTCTGTACAATCTGTGTGTATATTATGGCACATGTATCAATCTGCACCATCTGTATATGTATTACGACTCATGTATTAGTCTACACCACTGTATATATTGTGACAAATGCATTGATCTGCACCATCTCTGTGTATATTGTGGCACATATTTTAATCTACAACATTTGTATGTGTATTGTGACACTTGCACTACTTTGCACCATCTGTGGAAATATTATGACACGTATTAACTTGCAACATCTGTATATGTATTTTGATAAATGCACTAGTCTACATCATCTGCATGTATATTCTGGCACATGCATTAGGTTGCACCATCTGTGCAGGTATTGTACAATTTCTACAGAGATAGAGCAACATAGTCGCCACTCTCTGTGTGTATATTGTGGCACATGTATTATGTTGTACCATATGTGTACCTATTGTGATGTGTATGAGTTGGAACCATCTGTATATGTATCACGACATGTGTACTAGTCTGCTCCATCTGTTTATATATTGTGACATGTATTAATCTGCACTATCTGTTAATGTATTGTGGCAAATGTACTAGTCTGTACCATCCGTGTGTGTACAGTGACATATGCAACAGTCTGCTTCATCTGTGTATGTATTGCAACTTACATAATACTCTGCACCATGTGTGTGCATGTGTGTGTGTGTGTGTGTGTGTGTGTGTGTGTGTGTGTGTGTGTGTGTGTGTGTGTGTGTGTGTGTAGTGACTTATATTACTCTGTATGATATGTATAGGTATCATGACACATGTATTAGCTGGCATGTATATATTGTGGCATATATATTACTGTGAACAATCTTTGTATGTACTGCAGCATATGTATTTTTCTCTGCCATCTGTGTACATGTTGTGATACAAATATTAGTCTAACCATAGGTATGTGTATGTGTATACATATATGTATGTATCCTGGTGCATATATTAATATGCACTACTTGTGTATTTATTATGGCACATGAATTAGTCTTTTCCCATCATGTATTTGTTGTAGTACATGTACTAGTCTGCATTATTTGCATATTTATTATGACACATGTAATAATTTGCATCACTTATACATGTATTGTGGCACATGTATTAGGCTGTACTCTTTGTGTAAATATTGAGATATAGCTGTTAATCTGCCCCATCATTATATGTATTTTGATATATATATTATTCTGTAGGATTCCTGTATATTTTGTGACATATGTATTAGTCTGAAACATCAGCGTATCTAAACTGAAAAATATTTTAGTCTGCATGATGTTACCATATTAGTCTGCACCAATTATGCATGTATAGTAACAGGTGTGATAGTCTTACCATCTGTGAATATTGTGATAGATGTGATAGTCTGTACTATCTGTATATGTATTGAGATATATATTAGTCAGATCCATCTACATATGTACTGTGATAGATATGATTCTCTGCATCTGTGTATGTATTGTGATATCTTATTCTGCATAATCTATCCATGTATTGTGACAGATGTGTTAGCCTGTACCATCTGTGTTATGTATTGTGATATATATTAATATATATATATATATATATATATATATATATATATATATATATATATATATATATATATATCCTAGTCTGCACTATGTATTGTGACATATATAATAGTGTATATGTTGTGACATATATCTTGTTCTTCATCATCTGTATGTGCTTCTATGTATATTATGTGTATGCTAGGTAATATTTAAATATTTAAATACCATACTATTAAAAGTAAAAATATCAGCATCAAAATAGCTAAACTCAAAACACCTAAACAGAAAATATTGACAAAGTCAAAGTTATAATAGGAAAAGGTTTATGCCCTTTTCCTACTGTTGTGCAATCTCAGGGTTGGTATGTATATATATATATATATATATATATATATATATATATATATATATATATATATATACACACACAAGTGTGTGTGTGTGTGTGTGTGTGTGTGTGTATGTGTGTGTGTGTGTGTGTGTGTGTGTGTGTATCTGTGTGTGTGTGTGTGTGTGTGTGTGTGTGTGTGTGTGTATGTGTGTGTGTGTGTGTGTGTGTGTGTGTGTGTGTTAGCAGGGGTGGAGGTTGCCCCTGCAAAAAACATTGGTTTCAGATATGGTTAAATTTTGTTGATATTTTGTGTCTAAATGATTTTGAGTTTAGATATTTTGTTGTTAATATTTCAATATTTTTACTGTGGACCTTATGATGTTTAGATCATTTATGTATATGCACACACACACACACACACACACACACACACACACACACATATATATATATATATATATATATATATATATATATATATATATATATATATCCTAGTCTGCACTATGTATTGTGACATATATTTTGATATTCACCATCTGTGTATAGCTTTTGATATATGAAATGGTATGATGTGATGTGACATAATCTGAAACATGTTCTACTATTATACTTACCGCATTGTGCATCACATACATATAACTGTGTCATCACTTGGAACTGAATATGATTGATATGCATGCATGCTTCAATAAATTATTTGCTCATTAAAATATCTACTAATCCATGTGCTAGAGCTATTTTGCTTAGCCTCCTCTGACAAGGTTGCCACCAATATGGAATTTCCAACTTAAAAAATAAAACTAAATACTATACTAATGCTTCTGCTAATATACTTTACAGTTCCATGCCTCCCCTTCCTGTTCTTCAGATGTGCAAGAGAAGACAAGAAGCTCTACAAAACCAGAAATTTATACATGTAGCACATTACAGGCAGACAGACACTCATTGTAACATGATAGCAGAAAACGTCGAAAAGTCCATTATATAGAAAAGTCCCTAAAGCTGAAACCAACCAATGCAGACTCAAAAGCCATTAAGGCAAACATTTTAATATAGCAACCCAAGAGAAATCCTACTGAATGATAACTCCACTGAATGTAAAACAGATGGCACCCTATTGAATGTCAGCACCCCAAATGCAAAGTCCCAACATAACCAAAAAAAAAAAAAAGATTGAAACTGCAGAAGAGTGAATGTCAAACATTGCTCTTCTCCTTTAAACTTCTTTTTGTAGCCCCAACACTCTTCAAATTTATATATATATATATATATATATATATATATATATATATATATATATATATATATACATATACACACACACACACACACATATATATATATATATATATATATATATATATATATATATATATATATATATATATATTTATATATGGATCCCTATCACAACACCGACACGCCACAAAGCCAACACCCAAAACACCAACACCAAAACACCGAAAACGCACAAAACTGACAACTCACAAAACAGAACACCATAACACTGGCACCCAAAACACTGACACACAAAATGTAAACTACACATTACACACAACTATACATGCACTAACCGTAACCCAAACCCTAACCCTAAGGTCCGTCACTATCGCACACTGCCTAACCCGCACCCTAACCCTAACTCACTTAACCCGCCCCTAACCCAAAGACTGTCACTATCGCACACTCACCTAACCTGCGCCCTAACCCTAACTCACTTAACTTGCCCCTAACCCAAAGACTGTCACTATCGCACACTTACCTAACCCGCCCCCTAACCCTAACTCACTTAACCCACCCCATCCCTAGACTCCATCAATATTGCACACTTACCTTACTCGCACCCTAACCCTAACGTCCGTCACTACCACATACTTACACAGCCTTTTCACATGTCGGTGTTCTCAGTGTCGGGGTTTTCATCCGTCGGTCATCTCAGTTTTCGATCTTCTGGTGTCGGTCTTCTCATCGTCGGCGTTCTCAGCTTTCGACGTTGTCAGGTAGACCCATATATATATATATATATATATATATATAGGTCTACTTCATTTAACTGAAAGCTCATTTCACTGAAACTCAGTTCCCTGTGCACAATTCACTGAAAACTCATTTCATTGAAAGTTATATATGGCCTTTTCCCCACTGTAGTGCAATCCTAGAGTTAGTATATAATGTAAGGGGGGTGTGGGGGGCATAGCACCCCCACCTATTTTAAATGTTTAAAACCATAGATAAGGATATTTACAACTCCAATGAATAACTCTTTCCAGAAGACAATATATAACCAAACTATGTGGGTGCGGCTACGCCCCCCCACACCCCCTTTACTTTATATACTAACTCCAGGATCGCACTACAGTGGGGAAAAGGCCATATATAACTTTCAACTAAATGAGTTTCAGTCAAATGAGTTTTCAATCAAAATGAGCTTTCAGACATTTACAGCATGTTATACATAAACATTGGGAAGTTTTACATATGGAGGACAGATTAGCTCAGTTTTTACCACTCAGATGTAGGTTCGGTTACAGAAGAGGAAAAAACATGGGTGGCTCATTCAACCACTATAAAAAGGGAAATCAGCCTGTTCACAACTGGTCACAAACCACACTACAAGGGGCCCATTAATGGGTAGTTTTCCGTGTGGACACTGCAGGTTTTGCAGCATGGTCCCCAAGCAAAGTTCATTCACTTCTTTTAATTGTTCCAAAGTGTATGATATACAACATTTTTGGAAACTGTGGCAGTGATTGGGTTATTTATTTAGTGAATTGTACTTGTTCTGCCTTTTATGTGGGGCAAACATCTCGCTCATTCAAACTTAGAATATCAGAACATATGAGTGACATTAAATGCCACAGAAATACTAATGCTTTATATAAACATCAGATAAAACATCATCCTTCTGCTGGGTTTAGGTTCACAATTATAGATAGAATATATAAACAAAATACATCTTCAGAGAGTTTACACTCTCTTTTGAACTTTAAAGAAAGGATGTAGATAATCAAATTAGGTGGTTTATTCTCTCCAGGACTCAATGAACAATTGTGATTGGTTAATTGTGCGGTGCACTAATTGCTTACTATTATATATAAACTGATTGTTATATGATTAGTTAGGTAGCACTGATGAAGGCTTTATGCTGAAACCGGTATGTTTCAGTTTTTTCACCCTTTGGGTGTTATGAGTTTTGTATATTCATCTATGGGTATTCATGCCCACAATTATATTTTTATATATTAAATGATTGTGTGGATTCTGGTGTTGGTCCATTTGTTTTTTTGACATTCATCTGTTTTTTGGGTCGTGCACATTGCTGTACTTGCATAGGAATTTGTTCCTGTTTCCAACATAACTGGTAAAGTAACCAGCAGTACATCATCAGACCCCTACAGTGAGTGAATGCCGTAATGCCTGTCTTATAACCTCTTAAGACAGGTTTTAACTTTTTTTGATGTAATGTGAACTGATGAATTTTGAAATATGTCTAGGTATTAACAGTATGAGTATGATATGGGCCTCTGCAGCTTGTTATGACCTGGAATCTATCCAAATCCACCCCCTATCGTACATCTCTTTTTATAGGAATAAGTTTCAACCCTGAAGTGGTGGATAAGGCAGGTAATGAAAATAAATGGGTGGAGGGATAAAGCATGTGATGGTGAATGGGGGGCTGAAAATGGATATCATTAGTTGTGACTTGTCCCGGATGACTACAGCTAGTTAAATTTGTTTTCAGTGTTGTCACTATATATAAAAGTCACATGGGAAATATATATCATAGCCCTCCTGCTACATGTTACAAGGGCACATTGTCTTATTAATACATTAATACATTAATTACATATGTATTTGATAATGTTTGCTGTTACTGCTGGCGCAGGCTCCAATATAATAGTCTGATTCATTTAAATGTTGTTATACTTGTATTTTAAGGCTGAAATGCCTCAACAATTGGCTAAGCATTCTGGTATCATTCTAAGGGGATCCAGTATCTGTCTGCCTGGGATGACATGATCAACAAATCATGATGCTTTGCCAGAGATGGTCTGCACCTGTCACCCTTCGGATTCCGGATACTGGCTAAGACTCTTGCCACCCCTATAGTGTCTTTTTTAGTCAAGGTTCAAATGAAAAATTCACCACTGTAACAGGTACAAGCAAGCAAAATCTGTGGGTAATGCTACTTAATGCTAGAAATCTAAACCTCAAAATGCACTCACTCAAGGCACTCCATAAAATGGAGAACATCAACATCTGTGCAGTGACAGAGACCTGGTTTCAAGGTTCCAGAGAGCACCCCTGCATTACCAGGCTATAATTCCTACTACACCTTTCGGCCACCTAACCTGGACCGAAACACTAAAGGCGGAGCCATGTCCATATTCACTAAAGATATCCACACCTCCAGGCTAGTTGCTCAGTATAATCCATCTGAGATTATCCAAGTGCAACTAACTCTGGGCAAGACTGCAATCCAAACTGTAGCTTGCTACAGATCCCCCACCATGCCCCAGGATTCCCACTCCTCATTTCTTGATACACTGGAAAATATTAGGGTACAACCTAACACCCTAATAATGGGTGATTTCAGCTACCCCGCCATTAACTGAGAAAACTACATATGTACCAACTCTTGTGCTCAACGTTTTATGTAATTCATAAATTCCAACGCCTTGGATCAACTTATCCACACCCCCACCAGGGGCATCAATATCCTAGACCTGGTCATTACCAACATGGGCAACCGGTGTTCCCCAGCAGAGGTCAGTTCCTCGTTGGTCAGATCCAACCACAAGCTAATCACCCTGGACATCCACATCCCACCCCCACCCCCATTACGGAAACCACTGTAAAAAAAAATTTCCAAAGTCAACTTCACGTCTCTTAAGACAGAAGTGGCAAACTTCATGACACCCATACTGACAGACAATAGAGGTACAACTGCTGAATCCTATACAAATGCACTTTATAAGCACTTACACGAGTGCATGGATCATGCAATCCCTAACAGAACCAAGATGCTTTCCTCCAAAAAAGGAAGCCAATCTGGTGGTCCCCTGCCATAAACAAACTCTAAAACAGAAGAAAGAAACTGTTGCAAAAAAGAGTAAAATCCCATGATTGGAGGAACACCGTGGTCAGTCTCAGTAAGAAGCTGAGATCCCTCATAAAATCCTCCAAAGCCAATTATGAAAACAAAATTGCCACTGACTCTAAAGACAACCACAAAGCATTCTATAGCTATGTCAAGAATCTCAATGGGAACACACAGATCTGCTCCGAGTTACAGCTCAATGGCACTAAATATACAGAACCAACTGATATTGCCAACATCCTAGCAGATAGGTTAAGTGCTAACTTTACCCCTCTCTTACCCCCTAAAGGGCCCATCTCTATACCAAAAGAATGCAAAGTTCCTGTAATCATGACTGCACAGGTAAAAAACACGCTCTCCAAAGCCAAGAACACAGCATCCATGGGACCTGACAACATCCCAGGCTGCGTTCTACATGAACTGCAGAATAAACTGGCACCCCACCTAAGTACCATGTTCAATCATAGCCTCACCTCAGGCTTTGTGCCCACTGAATGGCGCACAGCAATGGTTATCCCACTCCACAAAGGGGGAGCCACCACAGACCCTGGGAACTACCACCCCATCAGCCTGACAAGCCTGGTGCAAGGCTATGGAACATATCATCATGGAACTTATAAACAATGACATTGGTAATCTCCAAACTCTGGACCCTACCCAGTTTCGGGTTTGTAAAAATCAGGTCATGTCTCCTAAATCTTATAGACTTCTTTGAAGAGGTCACCAAAGCCGTTGATGAGGGTACGGTGGTTCACACAGCCTATCTAGATCTTGCCAAGGCTTTTGACACCATCCCCCACTCTGGAATTATAGATAAACTCAATAAACTAGGTATAAATCCCTATGTCACAAGATGGGTTTCCAACTGGCTCACTGACAGAACCCACACTGTGAAAGTAGCAGACTCTAAATCCAACTTCAGACCAGTGACAAGTGGAGTATCACAGGGTTCAAGTCCTGGGTCCTCTCCTGTTTGGTATCTACTTCTCTGAAGTACAGGCTAACACAGAAGGTCTTTGGCTAACAAAGTTCGCAGATGACTGCAAACTAGGAGCCATAATAAAAACTCCTAACGATGTGGAAATCCTACAAAAGGGCCTCAGTGAGACAGATGCCTGATGTCAAAGCCATGGCCTCAAGCTCAATGCCAAAAAGTGCATTGTCATCCCTTTTGGTAAAAACTCTGCACCCTTGAACTATCACATAGGCGATAGTCTACTTAACACCAAAAGTGTAATAAGAGACCTTGGGATACAGGTGAACAGTAGTTCCTCCTTTGGTAATCACATCACCACATTAGTCAGGAAATCCTTTTATGTGGCACACCTCATCACAAAAGGTTTCTCATCCAGGAAAAAAGAGGTCGTTGTTCCCCTCTACTCATCACTCATTAGACCCATTATAGAGTACAACGCCCCTTTTGGTATGTACCTCACAAGACACGTACAACTGGAAAGGCTGCAGAAATACCTCACAAAGAGGATTACCAGCCTCAAACTGATGCCCTATGCAGACCGTCTCAAAAAACTCCAGCTTTACTCTGTCGCATATTGCCTACTCAGAGGCGATCTCTGCCTAACACACAAAGCTATATCAAACCCAGAGCTGTTGGACATGCTCCACTTAAAGAAATCCCAATCCCTCTGAGCTACACGCTCTAGGGACCTAAGCCTTGTCACCACAATAAACAGAACATGCTGGAGGGATAGATTCCTGTCCCAGAGACTTCCCATACACTGGAACAAATTATGTATCTATATCAAACAAAGCTCCTCATTAGCACTCTTCAAGAAAAATCTTGATGATTGGATGGGAGATAGGAAATTCACCCCGGGGATCACTTCTGTGGCTCTGCTTGACAGGGGCACAGAAAAATAAGTTTCTTGGGTGGCAAAAGCCAGGGTACCATTTGCTAGGCTTATATAGGCCCTAGGGCCAATAGCCTAGTACCTACCTAGAACCTAAAACTGATATGTAAAAGACAGAGATATCTTAAAAAGTACAAATCCAAAACAATATGTCCCACTTGGACTGAGTCAAAGCTTTGTTACTATATTTGGAATCCCACAGACTGCTAAGAGGTGACCCGTATCCAGCACACAAGGCATCCTCTGACCTAATCTGATAGATTTACTAATCACCAGAAAGTTAAATGGCATCAAGAAATACTCAGTCCATGGATCTAACCTCTTCTGCAACATCAAAGGAGTAACCTGGAGAGATAGACTCCTCATTCAAGCAAAACAAAGCATATTTCTGTCCATATTCAAGCCCAACCCAGATCCACAGATGGAAAATGGAAACTACACCCTCGGACTGCCCCCATACCACCAATGGCCAAAGGCAGCTCCCAAATACTCCATCCCCTGCATGGTTCCCCTCAAATTAACCAAGGCATAATCCCAGTTATCTGCAATAGCAATATTTGGTTGTCTCATATGACATTTGATTTTCATGAATATTTAGTATATTGAGTAGCTATATCAATGCCCAGAACTGCTAAATGCATTCTGTCTCTATCTTGGAACTGGCAAACATACAGTCCTCTTTTGTCCTGTTATGCTTATCCACCCACAAAAGGGTATGTTTCAACAACAGTAGCCTCAATAAATACATTATAAAGCAAATTGATGATGCTTTGACCTGGGCCATTAACGAAATACTACTCATTTGCTTCATATCTCTCAGATGATTTCAGTAATCTCTCTCTCTCTCTCCCTCCCATCCACAAATCCTATTTATGAGCCAAATACACAGAATTTAGTTTTGCAATCATCATTGGTCTTATGTACTAGCTACAATTCCTTAGAGTTATGCTAGAATGAATGCCAGAGAAGAAAAAATGTATGCACCACAACATCCTCACATAGTACTTCAGATCCATCTCACATCTACATACCAAAGTCTATATTGCAAAACAATACCACCACATCTAAGTACAAGTAATACAAATGAATAGTTCAGGATAAGACAGTGGGGACTTTACAATAACTACATTCAAGGGAAGTCTGTCTGAAATTAGAATTGTTAGATGTTCAAGAGATCTCAAAATCAGCATTTACTTTAAGATACTGCTTGTTTTGTTTTTTTTTTTTTTAATGCTGACAGTAAACAATAAACAATAATCGCCCATTATGGATTAAATTAAAAGTCGGATTTTTCCGCATTTCATTCTGTAACCAAAAGATTTTTTAAACATTTTGTTTACAAAAAAGAAGTCTTCCTATTATAAGCTTACAGAAACAACCTGTTTTCACTTTCTCAGGCTTCATTTCATCCTTTTCTCCATCTCAACATTCCATCCAGTCCATTTCCTTAAAGTTCAAGGATCAATTGAAACTTCCTGTAGCTTCAGTGTATTCACAATGTCTCTGTGATCTCTATACCGTGAAACATGACTTGTGACTCTACCCCAAAGAAAGAAAGAGGTATGTGCATGCATTCAAATAGGAAATATGCTTTCTAAAAGTTATTTAGGGCTGTAGGAAGCTTGCAACTGCTTCAGATGAGCTGTGTTTAAAAATGCATTTAATGGCTTTTACAAGCAAGCTGTGGTGACTTACATATAAAATGTTCAGTTCAGTAATCTATTCATCTATACATTAATACAAGCTCCTCTCCCACTATCAGAGACAATTTATTAGATTTTAACCAATACCTTATTGAAAGACAGTTAGTAAAATCTAAATAAACAAATAAATAAATAAACAAGAAACAAGAGAATGAAATAAAGAAGATAGACACATATTTAACCCAGCTATGTATTCTTATGGTACTAGTATCACTATATATGGAACTTATATCTAAACTCTGATATTGTGATGTGATAAAAACTACTCATTAGTTTTAACACTTTCCTATTAAACTAAGAAAGCAAATACTATATTGTGAAAGTTATCTGTTAGTCCATTTCATTAATTTGTGAAAATAAAGAACTATTGTTAAAATTACTTAATTTATAGCATTTTGATTTTAACTACTTAAAGGACTTAATGTGATTTAACATTAATCTGTAAATACAACATGGTGAATTGCTATTTAAGTTATTGTTTGATATATTTAAAAAATAAAAAGGTATTAACTTAGACTTATGATATTCCTTAGAAGATATTAAAACACTATTTCAAGACCATAATACATTAAAAAATGAATACATAAATAAAAAAAGAAACAATACTATTTTTCTCTGAACTTTTTACTACTATTTTTTCTTTAGTAGTCCATCCATTTTAGTTGCTTGTCTTTTTAAACTTGTTAGGGACCAATCCATTTCTTTTGATTTATTCAAAAGTTTATTTTTCTATGCAAAGTCCATAGCTTCATCAAATGTGATAGTTTCCAGAATATCTCCCCCTACCTGTTTCCTTACAACTTGCCATTTTACTCAGTCCCTAACCTCCTGGATTCTACACATAATAATCTCAATCTCATACCTTTTACAGTCACACCCTCCAAAAACTGAACAAAATATACTCCCATCTTATCTGTCTACTATCTCAATGCAGTGACATCCACCTTAACCCTGGCCCCATCACTAATCACCTCTACAAATCTACCTATACAAAATTAAACTTTGTAACCCTCAACTTCAGAAACATAGGTAACAAAATATCCTGCCTGAATGTCTGGATAGATCAGTACAACCCCTACATACTAGCCCTTACTCAAACCTGGCTAAAACCTAGCATACCAGACTCTGAGTTCCTACCTTCCAAATACAGCTTGCTCAGGTCAGATAGAACCCTAAGGAAACATAGGTGTCTAGCATTACTGTACTCTGACAACCTTAACATCACACCATATACAAATGATACTCCTACTTTTTCCTCAGCAGAACTCCTGATATCCTTCCTAAACCTTAATAATTCAAAGAGGATCTGCATAATTGTTCTATACATCCCCCCAAGTAACAACATCCCTACTCTAGAAGACATACTCTCCTGAACCACCCAAACATTTTAACATAAAACAATCATGTTAGGAGACCCAGCATAGACTGGCAAACTATCTCATCTCAGCTACCCAGTAACAGCATCAACCTACATGGCTTTTATCAACTAATATCTGACCCCACTAGATACAACAAAGAATACACCTAACACTACACCTTAGATTGGATCCTGGTATCAAACCAGTACTGGCACAAACCCAAACACCATTAGTGACCACCTATCTGCTTTTGCCGTTTGAGTAAACACCCCCAAAATAAAACTCACTCCCTAAAATTTCTAACTTCTCTAATGACAGGTTCACTGACCTACTACACAAAATAAACTGGTCTCCTCTAAAGGTACTGCCACAAGATGAGGTAGTACACTACTTCAACAACTGCTTCATAAAACTTCTAGATACCCTTGCTCCAATTTGAACAAAAAGAATAAAAAACAATCTCATGCCCTGGCTAACTAATGCAAAAACCTAATGAAAAAAAGGGATGTGGCCTGGGTTCTATAGAAACAAAGTAACCAAGAATGAGATCTAACTACTTTTAAGCAATTACAAAACCAAGCTAAAAAAACTAGTTATCAAAGACAAGCAGTTATACTATAGCCAGCTACAGCAGAAGTACAAATGTAATCCAAAAAAATTCTGGGCCACTATCACAACTCTACTCTATCCTGGAATAAAAAAGGAATCCAAAGCTGCACCAAATGCCCCCCCCCTCCAAACTGCCTATGAGTATAACATCCACTTCATAAAATCAATAACTGATCTTATCACTGTATTCAGGTATGATGGAGAAGAAGAGCACAACACAGATACCAAGAGGTGTGGATGTTGTACCCAGTGTCCATATATAAATGAGTCCAGGAGTATTGTACTGGATAATAGAATTAGATGTAAAATAATTTTTTTAAATGGTAATTGCCGAACTAATAAAGTGATTTACTTAAAAAAACTGGACAGATTTGGCATTTTGCTATGTAGGCAAAACAGAAAGTGCCTTAAGAAAAAGGATTTATGAGCACTGCTACAATATAGAAAAAAAGAATGAAAACAACTCACTTTACAAACACTCCAAGTTATGTCCAAACTTTTAGAAATTTATGTTTGCCATATTAGATCATATTAGAGTGAACCCTAGAGGGGATGACAGTGCCTCGGTGCTAGGGGAGAGGGAAATTAAGTAGATTTAAAACTACAAGCATCCACCCCCCTGGTATTAATGAACACATCTCTCTACAGCCAATATTAAATAGAAAAGCTTTGTTATACAAGTGAACATTATTTAAGTGATGGAGTTTTATATATTATTTTGAAATAATGTTTTTAAAGAGTTTTTAAGTTTTTCGATAAGATAGAACTTAATATTTTATTTACTTGTGGAGATCTTAATGGTTTTAGAGACCGTGTTTTTAAATGATTTGACTAATTAATAATAAGTGATGGTGTCTTATAAAAAAGGTTATGGGATAGATGGAAACAGATTCTGATGAACCAAGTGTTGGAGGACGAAAGCGCTTAATCTGGTGTGTTTCAATAAAAATCTTTTGGGTCTTTGACATTTGAAGCGTAACTGGCTTTTTCTGTTTTGAGTATTGTTGGTGCTTCAGTCATTCTGTATTGATTACGCAATATTGTCTGAGTCAATGGTTGTAGTGTCCTCAGAAAATAAGCACTAAAATAAAGTTGGACTTGAACCTTTCAAGAGTGTGGATTAAACTTTCCTTCACTATCAAAAGAAGTCAGTCAGCCATGAATGTTTTTCAAAAATAATCTGCAAGAATTTCTTTGTGCTTTGTGACTCAAAGTAAGCACTCCTATGGAGTCAACCAATTGGATAATTTAAATCGCTTACAGATTACACACTTCCGTAAAAATACAATTTCATTAGCTTAAATAATTAACAGAGCCTTTATTCTTTACTTGAGTATTTTACTAAACCACTGCCTGGATCAGTTTGGTTATAATATGTTTTATTAAAGGTTTATTCTATTTTGACAGATATTTATTTCAATCCAAGTCTCATTGTAGGAGACTGGTACCACAGGAAAAACAAGAGACTTCCCCAAGGAAGAGCTCTTTACTTCTCTCACAATCACCCTTTTAGATCACATCTTCACCAAAATTACAGTTATTCTCTTGAAAACTCTTTCATAGATTATTGTGCAGTGTCAAATCTCTTCTGGCACTGTATAGGCATAATAAAGGTACCATATAGATAGGTCCACATCTTTTATAAATATCCAAGGTTTAGGGAACTCTAAAGAAAGAGATGAAGAGACAAGTAAAGGTCTATATCTAAGCATGCTAAGTTTTGGTGTTACACTTCATGTTCCTTTTTGATCAGCTGACAATTGATGTTAAACAAGACTATCCCTTGATTCCTCCAAGAACTATGGCAGCTAAAAAAATTATAACCAGGAACTGGAAAACAAATTATCATGTAATCATCCCAAGTAGCAGAATACTTAAGATTTGTGGATCAAATATATCATCTGGAGTTTTGAATGGCAGAAAGTCATAACTCACAATTTAAAACACTTATAAAATGGAAACTCTATATTAATCATAATGAGGAAATACAGGTTGTTTCCTCTTCAACCAAAAAGTATTGGTTCTATACATCTTCTACTTTTTTTCTCATGTTAGCAGGCATCCCCTACATAAACTGTAAGAACTGAAAGGATTTCATGAAACTGTAAGATACTGTAATTAAGCTGGAATGACTAGAATAAACTGGAATGATGCTGGAATGAATGTCTTTATCTTTTAATCAGAACTGTGCTGAACAGGTTCCATTATCTCCTTTAAGTGCAAAATCTTCCAGTACCTTTCGAAATAAAAGTCTGCAAACTCTGTAATTTGGTCAGGAATGTTTTATTATGCACAGTGGATGTAGATATCTGAAACAAATCCTACTGTCTACAATAACAGTGCTGATAAACTGAAAATTACTAAATTATAATGTCTGTAGCTTCTGCACTCATTATACTCAGAATTATTTAATATTCTGGAATGCTGAATATTTGACTAGACTTCTGCACTCACTATTGAGTGTCTGCACCAAACATCTGTGGATTGCACTGCAATGACTTTCTGCATATCAGTCTGAATTAACTAACTTACTTCTGTGTCTGAAGACATTCATTTCTATTGAAACTGCATGTAAAATCTAAAATAAAGATATACGTCTGCTTTATTGTGGCTGCATTTCTAGGCATGTGTAAAGAGAATACTGTATTTATATCTAACAAACAACATTTAAGTGAAACCTAATCTTACACTTCCCCCTGAGAACACTAAACAAGGGTCTAGTTTTGTAGTTACTTTAAAAAATAAAATAGAAAATGAAGACCCAGCCATGTCCTTACATTTCCAGGCCAATGCAAGGTCTATTTTACGAACTGCATTTATGTAGGATTTATTCAAATATAACAATTGTCTCTGAAATTCCTGAACTAAGATTTATTGCTGTATAAATACTTTGTCCATTTATTAATATAGTCTGCAAAGGATACTATAATGATTATTAGAACTAGTATATCAGCTATAAAATTTGCATTGTGTCTTTGTGGACTTAGAGAAAGCATATGACAGGGTGCCTAAAGAGGAGTTGTGGTATTGTATGAGGAAGTCGGGAGTGGCAGAGAAGTATGTGAAGAGTAGTACAGGATATGTACGAGGGTGGTGTGACATTGGTGAGGACTGTGGTGGGAGTGGCAGATGCATTTAAGGTGGAGGTGGGATTACATCAAGGATCAGCTCTGAGCCCTTTCTTATTTGCAGTGGTGATGAACAGGTTGACAGATGAGATCAGACAGGAGGCCCCATGGACTATGATGTTTGCAGATGACATTGTGATATGTAGTGAGAGTAGGGACCAGGTTGAGGAGACCCTGGAGAGGTGGAGATATGCTTTAGAGAGGAGAGGAATGAAGGTCAGCAGGGCTAAAACAGAATATATGTGTGTAAATGTGAGGGAGGGTAGAGGAATGGTGAGGATGCAGGGAGTTGAGTTGGTAAAGGTGGATGAGTTTAAGTACTTGGGATCAACAGTTCAGAGTAATGGTGAGTGTGGAAGAGAGGTGAAGAAGAGTGTACAGGCAGGGTGGAATGGGTGGAGAAGAGTGTCAGGAGTGATTTGTGACAGACAAGTACCAGTAAGAATGAAAGGGAAGGTCTACAAGAGGGTAATGAGACCAGCTATTTTATATGGGTTGGAGACGGTGGCATTGACAAAAAGGCAGGAGTCAAAGCTGGATGTGGCAGAGTTTAAGATGTTAAGATTTGCACTGGGTGTGACTAGGATGGACAGGATTAGGAATCAGTATATTAGAGGGTCAGCTCAGGTTGGACAGTTTGGAGACAAAGCAAGAGACCAAGATTGCATTGATTTGGACATGTGCTGAGGAGGGATGCTGGTTATATTGGGAAAAGGATGCTAAGGATGGAGCTGCCAGGTAAGAGGAAAAGAGGAAGGCATAAGATAAGGTTTATGGATGTGGTGAGAGAGGACATGCAGGCGGTTGGTGTGAAACAGCATGATGCAGAGGACAGGAAGAAATGGAAATGGATGATCTGCTGTGGCGACCCATAATGGGGACAGCTGAAAGAAGATGATGATAATATCAGCTATAAAATAATTTATCTTTATCTGGTAAATAAACTTGCAATTTTAATTTTGACCACTGGGTGTCACTTGAGCATTATGGTCTGTTAATTATGATTTAATTATAACTGGGTGATTCGTTAACATGTGTTATAACTGGTATGAAGGCTGCCAGCCTAGATAGATAGAATTTGGTAGATAATTCTAGGTCATTGTAAATATTAATATAATCCACAAGCCTGTTTCTACAAATGTAAGAAAACTAAATGTAAGAAAACTGTGTTATATGCCGAACTTAAAAAATGTAACCACAGTGCACCCTGCTGGAAGAAAGCTGTTAAGTAAAGAATTACCACTGTGTTTGATCTCAAGCTCAGAGACAGGATGTCTGGGCTAGCAAATTCTTTCTATTGTTTAAGACAAAGATAATTACTAGATTTTATATGTAAAAGTGTCTTTTATTGCTGTGGCTTCCTGACCAGATGCAGCTTACAGAGAAATGTAAATTTTGAGTTTCTGTTAGCCTGTGAACTAAAGGAGAAGTGATAAAAATGATGTACTGTGAAATGACTCAGCAGTACTGTGTATTATCAATTTAAGACTTTCTCAGAGAAAAGGATAGAGCATTTTGTATCGTGTCTGGGATCTAGTAAGAACATCCACTCACCAGCACTTGCTTGATCTGTATGTAAGTAGTATGTAGAACAGTGATTTCTGTTAGAGTTAGATATGAATTTAGCCAGATTAGTTTAGCTATTTTCTATATTTATGCCAGACTATTCTACAATATTGTTTTAAAGTTTCCTGTGATTTCTAAACTCTTGATTAGCACTGTGTTGAATTGATGAAATTTATCTTGTGTTTTATTATTTATTATTAAATATTTTTAAACCTTTCTACTGTGGCTGTTTTGTGTAGAGATAATTTAAGCTTTAGAGTACTTGCATGTGTTTGGTGATACTGTCCAAGCCACTCCAGTAGTCTTGCTGTTCATCACACTTACTATTTGGATAACAGTAATATTACACAATGAAATTGGTCACCCTTTGGAAGGGCCTTATAGTAGCTGATAGTAGTGATTGGTGGCAGTCGGTACTACCTTATAATCTGGGCAGAAAGGGGGCATAGCTGCAGAACCTGTGCCAGCCTTCACCAGGAGTGTCTGTGTGTCTGTATCTAAATCAAATCTTAAAGTGTGGGTATACCAGCTACTTGGGCAGGGAGACAAAGCACTGGTTGGACAGAGAGGGTGCTGGAGGTTTTAGCTTGACCACTAGGCTGAGAACTGGACCCTATAGCTGTGCCAGTGGGGAGTCTTATTCGAGATCTGGAAAGAAAGAGAGAAACCAGTCCCAGACTGACTGTGATCTCTGTGTGCTCTTAAGGGAAAGTGTACTTTACTGTGTGTGTACTTATCCCCCCAATGTGCACACCCCTCACTGGTGCTAATGGTGAGGACTTAGGCTCCTTGATTACTGGGCCAGTGCATGGGCATCACAACTGGTATCGGATATTTCATGTAGTCATTTATAGACTCTCCTTTTACACCTATAATATATGCATCTTCACCCTGACAACTTCCCAGCTCTCAAGGACGTAATCCAGCCCCACACCTATTCTTGATTACTAAGATCCTCCAATAAGCTCCTACTCAAAGTAAGTAAACCCAACAATAGCTATGGTGATTTCCTATACTCCAGTAAAATATCTACATCCTGGAACTGTATGCCCCAGAATATACTCAATACCTCTGACACACCCAAATTCAAAAAACTACTTAGGGAACACCTAACAAATACCTTGCTCTGTTCCTGCACAACACTTGGCTAAATGCATTACCCCTCTTTATCTCCACAGTAAGCAATACTTGCAATATCCTTAGCAGCCCCTCTACCTATATATCAAATCTATTTACTTTCTCCCTACTATTTCCTTCTATCTCTATATTCTATAGCTACACAATTTCACCAACCTTCCTCCTTTGCTGCCTAATTATCCAGGTTGCCTCCTTCCTTCTGCATTATTCTCTTTCTAGCTGCTGCACTTCATAATATGCCATATAACTATTACACAGCAATCTCTGTCTGTACTATGTTGTATAAATGCTACACTCTGATGCTCTGAAATTGTTCACTAAATGATATGTTGCCCAACTGATGTAATTGTTTTGATACTGTTGTGCAACAAGCAATTGTCTATGCCACAGTTATTCAATATATATATATATATATATATATATATATATATATATATATATATATATATAATATTGTTTTTACTATCACTGTAATTCTCAAACAACTGTATTGCTGTATTGCTTTTCACATTGTATTTGTCTTATTATTATTATTTGTATATATGTAGTGGAGCTTTTCTCCCAGGGATTCCACTGAAAATGGGTCAATGGCCCAGCCAGACATTCCTGGTAAAAAAACAAAAAACAGCAAAAACTGAAGTACTTTCCTTCTCACAAAATTTTATTACGTAAGCGCTTTCGTTTGGACTGATATCCAAACTTTTTCAGACAATGTTTCACTGAATACAAAAGTTTTTATACACAATCAATTAACTAATAAATTAATTAATTAGTTAAATAAACATCATCAGCTCAATCAAATCATAAAAATATTAAAACTATACTATGCCGTTTTTACTGTTTTTTGTTTTTAACAGTTTTTGTCATTTAGTTTGCTATTTTAGACATTCCTGGTAAATGTAAAATAAATAAATAAAATCTTGAAGCATAACTACAATATTCTTTATTAATCTGTTTCTATTAATCTTCAGATAGATTTGTTACAAATAATCCTGTCCACTTACCTACTTTTAATTTCTAAGTGTGTAATACATGTCTGCATTTTAAATTTGTCTCAAATATCCTGTAAATATCTATGTGCTGTAATAACACAAGTACATTTACAAAAATGTATGCTTTCTCCATTTCAGATCTACATCTTTGCATTCCTCGTCAGTGTCTTTTTCAATTTCTGTCAAATATACAATAATTATTATGTAATATACAGTCAGTATTCTGTAACAAATTAACAAATTAAGCCTGACATGTCATGCCTTGAGTATATTAAATAACTCTTAATACTCATTCTTTAGATAATTTATCTCAATAAGCCTGTTACAAATAATTCTTTCACTTTACCCTTAAAGTAATGACTGAATAATGTAACTGGGTATGACTGTTACAGTCTGAAATCTGACTGAAATGTATTATACTGAATATTTGAAATAGCAGTGTATAAATGTTATATTCTGGAAACTAACTAAACTAATACTAAATAAATACTTTTTCTGCCAGTATCATCTGAACACAGATAAAAACATAAACTGAAAACCAGCACTGTTATACAGTTGTCAGAAAACATAACTTGAAATTGAGACTTCGGCTTGAAATACTTGTCTGAATATACTCCTGCATACTTGCTTTAACTCTAATCCACATAAATGCACATCTGTTGTCAACACATTTGAACTCTAAGGAATACTTTCTTTAAATAACTGAAAATGAAGTTAACATATTCTATATGTACTGACTAAAGAAACATTGAAGAAAAAACAGTAATCTTCACTTCTAGCTTCTCTGGTTCTCTGTTCTTCTCCCTGATCTTAAAACATGTATGGGCCAACCCAGAACCAGTAAAATAAACAATTTCCTCTGTATTGTCCCATGTCACTGCTGGGATATTGGAAGAGCCACTTTAATGTCCAAAGGTCCCTTGGTGTGTGTCTCTCATACAATTAGGCTCGTCAACTCCCCTAACCCATCTCTGGTAAAAGTCTGGGTGGCAGTTGTAATGATTTTTTTGGACTGTATTTCAAAACATGCATTCTGGAGTAGTACCATACTGGAAATTATCTAAAAATCCAAAATTGACACCTTGTTTTTCTGTAGCAATATCTGCAAAGCACAAAAAAAGCAGTATTGGGTTCTTAGAATAACATTTGCAGCTTTAACAATTATAAACTGATAACATTCCTTGTTATCCTGACTTTATTTACATTTTTCTGCATAAAATAAATATATGTTACTAAAAATAAACTCTTGTAAGATTTAACTTTGTATTTTGAATTACATGTGCTGTAGCATTTACACTGATTTCTGAAGAAAGATTGTAAATTAATTTGTTACAATTTGTAATTTGTTTGAAACCATACTGATATTAAACTATTGTTTCATGAAAAGTGTGCCTGTTATTTCACTTATTACATTGTGCTTCTGTGTTTTAACCCTTTTGCTTCTAAAAATATTTAACATTTTCTGAACTAACATCGAAATTTAAATGACCATTTCTGGAACATACCCCAGGATTCAGGAAGCATGGCGCAAGGACAATTTTAGCCTTGCGCCGAGCATCCTCACTACAGATGGAGCAGCAGCGCCATATGAATATGTATGAAGGCGCGCCGCCGCACCCTCTACATGCACAGGAAACATGTGCGAGTGCAGGGGGCATGTACAAGTGATCTGTGGAGGTGTAAACATGCCCCGACACTTGCAAAACCTACTATGCCTACTAGTAAAGCCCACCCCTAATAGTAAGTCAGTAATTCAGTGTCGGTGGATACCGAAATGTATGCTAAGCATACAAGAGTGCACACGAACAGTGAAATAAAATCAAAGTAGTAAACACACAAGCTCGTAGTGGAATGTTGAGCCCTTTTCCTAGAACTTTCACAATTAGATTCCCTGTGTCCTTATTATACATTTGAATTGCTGCAATATCGAAGGTGTAAGCAAAGTACAGCGTGTTTGCACGTCGCTGCCCTCCGCTGAGTGTAGCTTACACATCATATTCATTCAAATAGAGAAAAGCATGCGGAATCAACGCAAATGTCAATAGTGTAGTGTTTAGAGCATCCGCCTAACAAACAGGCATTCACCGTTCAAGCCCAGCAATAGCACATATCATTTTCCATGTAGAATGAATGTTGTTTTGAAGTAAAACCGACATAAGAGTATCGCATGAGATATTTAACTTAAGTATCATTCAAGCAAAGTGGCACCATCATAATGAATAAAGTACTAGTAAGCAGGTGTAAGCACAAATAAGCAGCAGTAAACACATATAAGTACCAGTAAGCAAGTCTGAGTGCACTTGCGCGGGTCTAAGCAGTACCCAGCATAGGAAATGTGTATAAGTATATACAGATATATAATATATATATATATATATATATATATATATATATATATATATATATATATATATATATACATATGTCAGCATATGTCATATCAAGCTGGGCAGGAGTGAGCAAAGTACTGTTACTCACACCACAGGCAGGTTATTACCAGTGGGAGTAACATTGTTGATTTGCCAAGTCTACTTTACACACAGAGGGTAGTCCCTGGTGGGACTACCCAAAAATTGATAGACCATTTGGCTATCTGACCATTACACAAGCAAGGGCAGGTATTTTCAAGGACTAAATGGTGGGAGAGCCTGAAAATACATGGGCTGGGACAACATACGTGTAGGGGCCCCCAATGCTCATGAGAGGGTAATGTGTTGAGGTGTGTCATGGCTGAGATAACAAGTGGACAATGGATGGTATGCATGTATGTTGAACACGGGTGGGGTGGAGGAACTATGGGTATGAAATTATGGAGCCAGGCGTGCCAGGGTTGGATGGGCTGGTTCTAACTGGACCGCCCTGTGGAGGTCAGCGAGTTCGTTATAAGTATATATACATACACACATGCAGACATCAACATGTAGAAGTACATTCTCTGTAACACATTCATTCCATTCTCAGACATAAATAACATGAATGTGTCCTTACAAACCTCAACAGTAGATAGAATAATAGGTTGTGCAGAAGAGGGACGGGACGAAACTGCTAAAACGCAGAAGTGTGTACAATGTCCGAAGTCAGTGCTGTGCTGAAAAAAATCAAATGTGAGGACTTTCCCACACATGGAATTATTCCTGTGATCTGCCAGCTACTGCAACACAAATTACTAAACCGGTCTATTTGTAAAAGAAATACGCTGAAAATGTACATAATTAGGCTCTCATGTGTAAAGTGTGCATTACCACATGGTCATATTTATTAATTTATTGTAGTGTCATGTTAACGGAAGAAATTATGTAAATGAAGTATAGAGTCTAATCTTGACATAAACATATGTGTGTCCCATGTGGGACAACCCAAAAATTGAGAATATTATTCTTTTGGTCGATCATGTCACCAATGTTTGTAGACTAAACATTTGGGAGTTCTGAGGATACGTGGAGTGAGTCAACCAATGGGATGGGTCTATAGGAGTAGGAAGTGGCCAATGTGTAGTGGTGTGGATGCACCACAAATCCAAATGGCGAATGGATGACTGCAGTGTTAGGGAGGCATTGGGGTGTGTGTGTTTGGGTGAACCACGAGCTATGGGTATATGGGTATATAGGTATA
>NC_056735.1:175768527-175888527 GCF_019279795.1 Protopterus annectens | reverse complement strand
AGCACAGGTAACCAAAAACTAAGGGTAATGCTACTCAATGCTAGAAGTCTCAACCTCAAAATGCACACACTCAAGGCTCTCCTCAGCATGGAGAAAATTGATGTATGTGCAGTGACGGAAACCTGGTTCAAGGCTCAAGAGAGCACCCCAGCACTGCCAGGTTACAATTCATATCATACCTTCCGGCCTCAGTTACCGGATCCTAGTACAAAGGGTGGAGGTGTATCCATATTCATCAAGGATACCCATATCTCCAGGTTAGTAGCACAGCATGATGCCCCAGAGATCATCCATTGCCAACTATCAGCAGGCAAAACCACATTTCAAGTCGTAGCCAGTTATAGATCACCCACCATGTCCCAAGATGCTCACTCTGCATTACTTGAGACATTGGAAAATATAAAGGTCCTACCCAACACCGTAATCTTGGGTGATTTCAACTACCCTGGTATAGACTGGGTGAACTACCAATGTTCCAACTCCTATGCTCAGCGATTCATAGATTTTATAAATTCAAATGCCCTTGAACAACTAGTATGTTCCCCTACTAGAGGGGACAACATATTGGATTTAATCATCACAAATATGGGCACCCATTGTACCACACCCGTTATCACTTCCTCCTTGGTCAGATCCAACCACAAACTGATAACCCTGGACATCCTCACCCCTCCACCTCCCCCAGTCAAAGAAACCAGTCAAAAACCTTTCCAAAGCAAACTTCAAACTACTTGCATCCAAAGTGGAAAGCTTCACTATTCCCTTGCAGAAGGATAATGATATCCAAGATGCGGAATCCTACACCAAGGCACTCTATATGCATCTTCAGGATTGCATGGACCGTGCTATCCCAAATAAAACCAAGACTCCTTCCTCAAGCAAGAAGAAACCAGTCTGGTGGACCCTGGCCATAAGCAAACTTTACAATAAAAGGAGGAGACTTATACAAAAAAAGGCCAAATCTCAAGTAGAAAAATCATCCAAGATCAGCATTAATAAGAAATTGAGGGCCCTCATCAAGTCAACTAAAGCTAATTTTGAAAAGAAAGTTGCCAAGGATGCCAAGGATAACCTTAAGGCCTTCTATGGCTACATCAAAAACCTAAATGGCAATGCTCAGGTCTGTTCTGAGCTAGTACAAAATGGAACAAAATACAATGACTCTTCCGACATTGCCAACATCTTGGCTGACAGGTTCAGTGCAAATCCCCACGCCCCCCTCACCACCTACAGGGCGTACTACCATTCCAGGGGATTGTGTAAGTCCAATTATTACTGATACATTGGTTAACAAGGCTCTATCTAAAGCTAAAAACACTGCCTCCATGGGACCAGATGGTGTCCCAGGCTGTGTCATACATGATCTCCAAAAGGAATTAACCCCACATCTTAATACCCTGTTCAGTTTCAGCCTCTCCACAGGATATATGCCCATAGAATGGTGCACAGCAACGGTGGTCCTGCTACACAAGGGTGGGGCCACAACTGACCCTGGGAACTACTGACCAGTCTGATCTGTAAGGCTATGGAGTGAATCATTATGGAACTCATAAATGGAGAGATTGGGAACCTTCAGTCGCTGGACCCCACACAGTTCAGCTTTGTCAAGGGCAGATCATGCCTCCTGAACCTGGTGGATTTCTTTGAGACAGTTACTCAGGCTATAGATAATGGAAAGGAGGTACACACGGCTTACCTTGACCTTGCTAAAGCATTTGACACCATTCCCCATTCAGGTATTATTGATAAGCTCACCAGCCTGGGCATAAACCCTTACGTCACAAGATGGATCGCAAACTGGCTCTCAGACAGATCCATAAAGTAAGAGTAGTGGGATCTATGTCCGAATCCAGACCAGTAAAGAGTGGTGTGCCTCAGGGCACTGTCCTGGGGCCCCTCCTGTTTGGCATATACTTCTCAGAAGTACAGGCAAGCATGGAAGGGCTGTGGCTGACTAAGTTTGAGGACGACTGCAAACTGGGTGCTATAATAGAGTCTCCGGCCAACATGGAGATCCTCCAGAAGGGCCTAAATGAGACTGATGCATGGTGTCAAAGCTATGGTCTCAAGCTAAATGCAAAAAAATGTGTAGTAATCCCCTTTGGAAAAAACACAGTACCCGCAAACTACAACATAGGAGGTAATCCCCTGAAATCTGAAGAAGAAATAAGGGATCTAGGGACCCAAGTAGATAGTCAACTTTCCTTTGATAACCATGTTGCCAAAGTGATTAGAAAATTCTTCTATGTGACCCATCTGATCACAAAAGGGTTCGCATCAAGATCTAAGGATGTAATGGTGCCCCTCTACTCTTCCCTCATCAGACCCATTATTGAGTACAATGCACCAATTGGAATATACCTGGCTAGACATCTCCAGCAGCTGGAGAGACCACAAAGATACCTAACCAAGAGGATTACTGGCCTAAAACAGTTGCCCTATGCAGCACGATTGAAAAAGCTAAGACTGTTCTCTGTTGCATACCACTTTCTCAGAGGTGATCTCTGTCTAATGTACAGAGCCATGTCCAACCCAGAATTGTTGAACATGCTCCATCTTAGCAAAACCAAATCTACTCGAGCTACACGCTCTAGGGATATAAACCTCAACACAACAATGAATATAACATGCTGGAGGGATAGATTCCCATCACAGAGACTTCCCTTACGATGGAACAGGGTCCCAATCCACATAAGACAGAGCCCCTCACTATCACTCTTCAAGAAGAACCTTGATGAGTGGATGGGTAACAGAAATTTCACACTGGGGATCACACCAACAGCACTACTAGATAGGGGCCAAGGGTACTAGCTGCTAGTACAAGGGTCTAGGGAACTACTAAAGGGGAGGTGAATACCGCACAATTTGGCTGGGCTAATATATGCCTTCGGGCAGATAGCCCAGTACCAACCTATGAACTAGGCCGGTGAGATATACAGACACACAATAAAGGTAAACACACCACTGCTTCCCAGACCACCGGCAGGATACTACCTGTGGGAGAGACCTGCCAGGTCTAATCTTGAAACATAGACATCGATGTCCCTTGTGGGACACCAAAAATTAATGATCATCAGAGGCAGTCCCGGTAATGACTTATCAAACCAGGCTGTAGATGTAAATGAACCAGTAGATTGTGCAAGCCTAATAACCCATGGGTAGACACAATGTATGACATGTGTCCAGACATGGGGAGAGTGGGCAGTGTGTAGTGGTGTGTTTAAACCCCACCTGCACCCACAGTAAGGATGAGTGCTGTAGAAAAGTGGCAGGTGGTGGAACTATGGGTATGCAATTATGGGCCTAGGCGTGCAGGTGTTGGCTGGCACAGTCATATTAGGACTGCCCCGGGGATGTAAGTAATATTCCGAAATGGGCATAGCTGACGCCCATACCTCTCAACCCCTAAGAGCAAATCCACTGGACAGGACATAAACCATTGGGGAAACAAATAGGGACAATACCTCTGAACTGTCCCTGATTTCCAGGGACGTCCCTGATTTCGACTCAATTTCTAACTCTGTCCCACTTAATCCCTCCTAAAACTAGTGACATTTGGAGGAAAGGTGGTGAATTACACATAATGAATAACGACAACAATTAAGAGTTATAAACATCATTTACCTCAGAAAATGTGTATGAATTCATATGTTCTGAGTCTGTCAATGTGTCAGGTTAATAGCACCGATAATTTAAATGTGTCCCTGATGTTGTTATGCTGTGTCCCTGATTCAGTTTGTATTTTTCCCCAATTCTATGAGAGGTCTGATAGAGACAGAAAGCACATATTCCACTGACAACCTTAGAAAGATGATAGAATATTAGGTATGCAGTAGCATGACTCGGCTTAAGGATGTGGGTTCCAAAACCCAATTACTTGTTTATATTGAAGAGTGTCATTTCTTATGTATTAGCCAGACTGGTGCAGATTGTAAGAGGAACACACCAATAATATGAATCAAACTCTGGTCAGGCCATGGATTCCGTACAGTCGAACGGTATGCTGTCACCTAATGGGAAGCCATTCCCGATACTTTAGGCATGTAATCCGATGTATTAGGCATCACAAGGTAATATCGTAGTCCTCACTTCCACCCAGGGGTGTGAGTGTCAGAAGCAAATACCAAATGCAGTGCATTTGCATGTGTAGGAGCAAGCGGGTGTAAGCCTGTTTGGCCACCAGTATGCGAGTATTACACTGGTAAAGCAATGTAGAGGCTAACTGAGTGTAAGAAACTGTAACCAGAGGTTAGCATTGCTTAGCTCCGCACAAACCCATGCACACCCACTCACAACTGCTTTAATGTGCCTTAATCACTCCGTATCCAATGGCCTTGTTCTGCCCAGCAACAAAATAAACAGCCTCTGCAAGGCTCGAAACCAGGACCCTGCACACACAGCTATTGTGGTTTTCCACTAAGCCATGGCAGATATACAAACATTGGACCTTATTACAAACATATCATCCAGCGCAGTCATTCAACAGTATGGGAAATGTATTCTATCATGTAGATGTATGTGTGAGTGTTTATGTCCAGATATAGATACATACATATATATAGATATATCAGGAAGATCTAATGTGACAACAAAGCATTACAAAGGAATCAAAAGGGAAACACCAGCAAAGCCTGTATTACGTAGTGGTGTTGTCCTATGTAATATCAAGACTCCCTTAGACAGACATGTGTCATCCATACATTCAAACATTTGTACATTGGCCATATACATCACTCTGTGCATGTTATTTACATTAACACAACAGTTTCTGTCCAATCATTATGTGAGAACAGTACTCTTGCTAGGTGCTGTGTGCGACATCATCATCATGATAAAGTTAAATGGGGTAACCATAGAGGGACCGGTAGTGTTGTGTGTACAATGGAGTCATCTGCATCACATGTACCTGGAACATTTAGGAGTCATGTGCATGCTAGGATTGTGTGCCTGAGAGACAGGGGTGAGGACAACTGGAGTATGTTGTGATACATATTAGAAGGGTTACATGTGTCCAGTGGACACTTGTGTGAAATGGACAGCTATGTATGGGGCAAATGTTGTTCTAGGAACCGATTGGCCTTTTGTTTCAGTAGGGTGAGAGTGGGATGTGGGGGAAGGTGAGTAGGTATGTTTGTGGAGGATAGGTAGGGTAGGATGACAGACAAGACAGCATACAGGGTCAGTATATGACACATGTGGGGAGATACACCTCATTCGGGGAGGGGAGTTCGGCAGTCACAAGCCTATGAGCCCCCAGATGGAAACAGTGGGACGGAGGTCCCCAGACATGGGCAGCCACCACTGCACCAAAACAGCTGCAAAGGTGGAAATGCTGGGGGCTGTCTAGGAGGGACAGCCTCACCCTGTAAATGTGACACCCTGCCCTTGAGCTGGTGTATCTGGCCTCAAAACCCCTTATTGAGCCCCCTACACACCACATCTGGGACTGTACGACAGCGGACATGTTCCTGTCTGGACCTGTTCCCAGGGAGGACAAGCCCCATCCTCAGTGGTGGTACCACCAGAAGGTGGTGCAGAGCCAACAGAGGTGGAGGTCCAAGGCTGGGCCCCAGATGTGCTGGTGCCCAGTGCCATGGCCAGCTGAAGTGGGACAGGACATTCTGCCGGGACCTCCAAACCCAAACAGCCTATGGTGTTGCAATTTAAACACAGATATGGCTTAATAATAGTCAACAGCATTCAGGATTACTTATAACAGCATGTATAGATATGACCATCAACCCAACACAACAGATGGCATACATTTGCAGAGGGAGCACAACACATGCATATATACTGCATGACATCTGTACAAAGTGTAGAAGACTTGTGACTGCAGCTATGAACAGTGGCCCATTAGTGGTATGTCACTGAGAACCCCAGACAGTGTCTGTCATACCACTGTTTCATGTGACATATGTCCAACCAGGGATGCAATGGCAGTAACTCATCACTGTCACCATGTACTGACTGCAATCCTGACACTATGCTCCTGCAGTACACAGATGTGTGTTCAGTGAGTAACACAGGAAACAAATGGTTCCACACACTGACCAGTCCACAGATGGCCCTACAGATGGGGGTCCCTCACAAACAGAGCACTGTCTTGTCAGTTTTAAAACATGCAGAATAGCCATTACCACACACAACTTGTTAAACAGGGAGTAGTCTCAATGAAGCATAGCTACACTTACATGCTGTTAGTCATGTCTGGCACATCACCCTCTTGCCTTTAGGCTATTTCCCACTGTGTATGTTGCTTGAGGAACATCCAGATATCATCTGTGATGCCGTTTACCAAACACCAGCTCCAGGTACAACTCACAGCGACTGTCAAGGGCAAACACCAACATGATGTTTCTAGATATTGTACTGTGTTTTTCATGTGATTGGCTATGGGAACATTATCACAACTGTTCCACATGCAATCAGCTAGAGGAGGACTGTAATAGGTGCAGAGGCCATCACCTGATCATGACCATCACTTACAAAACACAAGCTGCTGCTGAGCATGTGTACACCTCCACATCCACCAGAGAGTGTGTGGGAGGGACAGACAGAGGCAAAGTACATCAGAGAAGGGCTTGGAGACTAAAACCTAGGCATTGTCTGTCACACACCTACCAGTACAGGGGCTCAAACCCCTGACTGATTAGTCATTACTATTAACAAGTGCATGCAGTTACTCAATGTGCCACAAACCTGACATGTTGGTGTGCTGTAAAAACATATATGTATGCTGATGAGTGACATCTGCAACAGAGATATAGTAGACATACATTAGGTGTAGCACACATGGCTGTCCACATGAATGGATGTCATTGTCAACACAACCACACTCTGTAATGGACTCACATTTACACTCTTTGCCAGGCCCACAAATACATTTCCAAACTACTTAGTTTGCCACACTGCAGTAATGCACAGGTACTACATGCACCACAGGGGATATCCGGAGGTTCTATGGGATAGGGCATGTAAATGTGTTTGACATCTGTCGGTATGCCAGTGGGAGTTATACTGGGAGTGACTGTGGTTGGGAGCATCATACCCACACACAGACACAAGGTGCCAGTACTGACATGCATGTGTGCATTGCTTCATGGGTGTGTAGTGGTTGGCGGTGTAAGATGGCTGTACAAGGCTGAGTGAGGGGTATTCCTTGGCATCATGCCACCCAACAATGGTGTGCAGTGTGGTACAGGGGTGTAGTGTCTGCAATGTCCCACACAGATGGGTATTGTATGAACTGTCCTGACATCCTGGTTACCATTGTGTATGGCCATAGCTTTGCAATGCATGCCATGTCTGGGTTTGATAGTCCTTGACATGGACAATGCCTGGAAAGTGCATGTCCCACAATAATGTACAGTGATATGTACAGGTGTACCTGGTTTGGCTGGCACATGTTGTGTGCACAGACTGTTATCCTCTGATATGCCAATATTGGCCTGATGTGACAGGACCTGCTTATAGTCAGCAGGTTGACCCTGCACCTGCATTGATAGAATGATACAGGTATTCCCTGGTGTCAGTGGCATCGGTCCATACAGGGCACATGTGTAAGGCATTGTATGGCCTCTGTGGATCACATTTGAAGGCACCACATATGTTGCAGGCATCCAGTGGGGAACATAGTGAAGGCACATTGTCTGCAATTATGTGCCTATTGTACCGCTGTACAGGGTACCATGCCCTCTCAATGTGCAGGGTACTAGCAACATAGCGAGATATTCTAGGCAAGTGTGTTTGTGTATGACACATGGGTTCAGGACGTATTCCGGGTAATAGTAGGGTTGCATACTTTGTTCACCAGGTCTTTTGCCAGATGTAGGGGTATGGCTTGCCAACACAGTCCCTTGGCTGACTGACATCTGTACTCCTCGTGAGGTGGACATTGTGACATATAACATGGACACCATATAGGAAAACTGCAAAATCCGCTCTTCAACATGTCCAGTGGTTAGATACTCACAGCCACCTCCACACAGGCTCTGACAGTCAAACACACACACACCTGCCATGTCTTGGAATACAACCCTTACCTAATTAGTGTATCACACTACAGCATTACGCAGTTACAGCATGCGCTACAGAGATTATTGGGTTACAGCAGTCCCAGAGGTGTATGTCTAGGTGGGTGACATCAGCAGGATTGCCAAAGGTGGTCATGTGAATTGTAAAGAGTGTGCATACTCTAAAAGGCATTGTTACTTTCTCAGGCAGACATTCACACACACACAGTTGGTCTCTCTTGGAATAGAATCCCTACCTATCTAGTTTTACAGACTACAGCAATACAAAGTTACAGAGAATACTGGGTTACGGCAGTCCTAGAGGTGTAGTCCTAGGTGGGTGACATCAACAGGATTGCCGAAGGTGGTCATGTGAATTGTAAAGAGTGTGCATACTCTAAAAGGTATTGTGCTTGTCTCAGGGACACACAGACACAGTTGGCCTCTCTTGGAATGGAACCCCTACTTAATTAGTTTATCACACTACAGCAATACGCAGTTACAGCATGCACTATGGAGAATACTGGGTTACAGCAGTCCTAGAGGTGTATTTCTAGGTGGGTAATATCAGCAGGATTGCCAAAGGTGGTCATGTGAATTGTAAGGAGTGTGCATACTCTAAAAGGCATCATTACTTCCTCAGGCAGACACACACACACAGTTGGTCTCTTTTGAAATAGAACCCCTACCTAACTAGTTTATTACACTACAGCAATATGCAGTTACAGCATGCACTACGGAGAATACTGGGTTGCAGCACTCCTAGAGGTGTACTCCTAGGTGGGTGACATCAGCAGGATTGCCAAAGTTGGTCATGTGAATTGTAAACAGTGTGCATACTCTAAAAGGATCATATCTTTCACAGGCAAAAAAACAGTAGAAGGATGCTCCAGTTTAGCTCGCTCAGCAAAATTCAACTAAAAACAAAAGATAAGAGATGCTCCACACCATAAAACTTGACTAAACAATTTATTTAAGACTATGATAGCGACAAAACAACAAACAGAAATACAGAGGACAAGCGCTTTCAGCTACTAAAGCCTTCTTCAGATCCACATTCAAAAACCACTTCAACATAATATAAAGCTTCTATCAGCCAACAACAAATAGTATGCAAATATCATGTTTTAGCCTAACCAATAAGGGTGCTTATACAAGCAACTTTATCATCTAATGTACTTGATTATTCTAATGAACTTTACCTAACCAATAAAGGTAAAGATATAAATCAGAATTCACTTTCCTAAATATCATTGGCTTAAGCTAGCCAATAGAAGTAAAACTGTAAATCAAACTTCTCTTCTGCATGGATCGATAGTTCACATCACATTTATATAAGAAACTACTTGCCAATATCATTTTCTAATACTTTGGTAGTTAAAATACCTATAATATGCAAAATTCACTTAATAAAAACGCACCCTTAAAAGCATATATTAAAACATAAGCAAGCCTTACATTTGCTAAAATCTAAATACTTAAAATTAATGCATTGGCTGGGAATCAAACCCGAACCTCCCATGTGGTAGGCGAAAATTCTACCACTAAACCATTTTAAACTTCATAAATAAGCATATAATTTCAAACAAATTAAATGAAAGAGCACTGGTATAAAATAATCTCACACACATTTGATAAAGCAGTCTCTAGCTTACATGCTTAAAATTAATGCAATGACCGGAAATCAAACCAGGATGTCCCACATGGCAGGCAAGAATTCTACCACTAAGCCACTTTGAATTTTGTAAATAAGTAAATAGTTTCAGGCAAATTAAATGAAAACACGCTAATATAGAATAATCTTAGATCACTTAATAAAAATATAGCACATAATAGAGCAATATCAGGCTTAGCAATTATTAAAAACTAAATACTTAAGACATAAGAGCTCCTTGATGAAAAAAACTGACAAAACCAATAGAGGCATAAAGGCGGCTTCTTGTGAATTATTTCAGTAGCTGATAAAAGCATAAGTCCTAATCTTCATTCTAAAGTCAAAGCCTATATTTAGTTCCCATTTTATAGTTCATCCATAGACACTAAAACATGATAATAATATAATGGAAGATATAATGAGCAGAATATAAACTATGTAACTAAAAAATTATAAACCATATTTATACTAGCTGGGTTAAGAGGTAAACTGAACAATTTTTCTATTCTTTAAAAATGGCTTGATCGGTACTCTTCCATTCAATCCTGGAGGGTGGTCGGCCCGCAGTCTCATAATCCACTTGGATTCCTCACGTTCAGTCAGATTAACTAAATCACCTTCTCTTTCATTAGGTTTTAGATAGGTTTTGAACATGAGGAATCCATTGGTTAGGCTAAAACATGATATTTACATATTATTTGTCATTGGCTGATAGAAGCTTTATATTATGTTGAAGTGGTTTTTGAATGTGGATCTGAAGAAGGCTTTAGTAGCTGAAAGCGCTTGTCCTCTGTATTTCTGTTTGTTGTTTTGTCGCTATCATAGTCTTAAAAAAATTGTTTAGTCAAGTTTTACAGTGTGGAGCATTGTTTATCTTTTGTTTTTAGTCTTCTTTCACAGGCAGGCAGACAGACACACACAATTGACCTGTCTGGGATTAGAACACCTACCAAACTAGCTTTGCACACTACAGTATTACACAGTTATAGCACGCACCATGGAGATTACTGTGCTACAGCACTCCCAGAGGTGTATTCGTAGGTGGGTGACATCAGCAGGATTGTCAAAGAAGGGCATTCCAAGTGTACTGTGGGTTGTACATGTCTGTTACCTGTGTGTACCCGCTGCTTACTGTCATGAAAACACATTTACACCTGTTTAAAAGGGTCTTATGCAGTCCTTATTGACAGTAACAACAAGGTTTGCAGGTCTTGAACCCTGGACCATGCACCCTAAAATCACTGGACATATCACTAAGCCATCTGGGTTGTACACATAGAGTCAATAATGCACATCCTACTACAGGTATTCCACAGTACTGAAAACAAATGGGACAGTCCCTTTGTGTACATATGTACAGTACCCTTGAATGTACGGTACTCTGTGAAACAACAAAGACAAGTCTACATCTGTACAACTGTCATAACTACGTATGTATATATATATATATATATATATATATATATATATATATATATATATATATATATATATATATATATACACCTAAGGGATGTGTACACACACACACATATATATATACGCATATACACAGACACAGCCATAGCCATATATATCTATATATATATATATATATATATATATATATATATATATATATATATATATATATATACATCTGAATGCCCTTTGTGACATAGAAGTGGTCCAAAGGAACTGCTGTGTACACAAAACAGAGGCATCTCTTGTGTTATACCATTTAAATCATAAGCAGTTCACCGGAGAAGGGATGGTTGTTGTGTATGTGGAGTTTGGGGTGGAGAATGATGGCTAATGTAATCAAACCTGGGGATTGTGGAGTTAGGGTGGGGGAATGATGGGTATGGTCCTACACCCCAGTGACCACTTCTGTGTCACTGCTCAACAGTGGCACAGGAAAATAACATACCCAACTGTAGTCGTGCTTCACTGTGTATTCTTTAACATTCCTAACTATGTAATACTTTCTAGACACCGGTCACCACAGATGGCTACCATGGTGTGCTAGAAGACATTTCACATGTGTATGCCTGGCTATAGGGTAGTCACAAACACAAACATGCACACACTTGTCAGTATTGTGCATACACGTCTTGCCTATGTAAAGGTAACTAGCACAGTGGTATGCAGTTGGGGTATGTGTCACAGAACACATACAATTACACTTACTCTGATTCCACTTCTGAGCTGGGAGACATCACAGGCCCGATTACTTGCAGTGGGGAGGGGGGAAGAAAGAGGTTTAGCAGCTGAGGATAAAGGCCAGGAGTTATCTCTTTGGAATGCAGCAAAACCCACTGTCATGACAGGATGCAGACTCAAATACACACACACACACACACTCAGCCATTTGCTGACACACACAAAAACACACTCACACAGTTGCCAGTGGTGGGATCTGAACTCCTGCCTATCGATAGATCACTATTACAGTACTACGTAATTACAAGATGCACCACAGAGATTACACATTCCAAAGCAGTCAGACTACCCTTCTACAATTGAGGACAACAGGGAGACTGACAGTCATGAAGTACATAGTTGTAGACTTGTTTTTTTAAAGTAGGTGTCCATTACAACCTGTATGCACAAACAAGACACATCATCCGCAGCTAGGCCTGAGAGGTATAGTTGTAGCACAACAGGAACCCGAACTGGAGTATGGCCATCTGCAGAATGGACAACTACTATCACTATACAGGGTTACAGTGGGCATGCTGATACACTTAGTAGCACAGGGCAATTTGGGATGTACTATGATTACAACTACACAAGGTTATACTGGGCATGCTTATACACTTAGTAACAAAGAGCTTGTTGGATGCACTGACTCAAATTACACAAGGTGGCAGTGGGTACGCTCATACACTTAGTAGCACAGGGCTGTTTGGGATGCACTCCGACTCTAACCACTGAAGGCCACAGTGTGCATGCTCAAACACTTACTATGTGGCTCGTAAATAATATATTTGTGTCTGTGCTATGTGATACACATGCATACATGTACATGATGTACTGACATATATATGTTACGTATAAACATTCATGCAATAAATAGGACATGCTGGAGGGACAGATTCATAACCCAGAGGCTCCCTTCACTCTGGAATAAAATCCCAGTCCAGGTTAGGCAGAGTCCCTCATTGACTCTCTTCAAGAGGAATCTTGATGAGTGGATGGGAGAATGTAGGTTTACCCCGGGTATCACTTCTGTGTCACTGTTAGACAGAGGCACAGTATACTAACCTCAAAAAAGGGCATGGCAAAATAAATTTAAAATGGGTGGCGAAAGCCAAACACATTCTGGCTAGGCTTATAAATGCCCTAGGGCAGATAGCCTAGTATGAACCTATGAACCTATGTGTAGAACACATTATAATGGACTCCTATTGTAAACACACAGGTTTACAGCTAGGTACATCTTATCTGTCAGTATATATGCACATCATACTGGTTTACTACCTGATACCTGTATGTGGCCCGTAAATAATATATGTGTCTGTGCTATGTGATACACATGCATACATGTACATGACGTACTGACATATATATGTTATGTATAAACATTCATGCATGTGTGGACGTGACAGACAATAGGTTACCTGGGTCACACAGGTGGATGCTACCTACAGCATGTGTCACACACCTTGCTGCCCTGAAAGGCATACATAGATAGCAGGTTGTGGACAGTGGCATTATACGTGTAACAGTGGCATGTGCAAGCATAATGTGTGAGCCACCTCGTGTAATGGTACTGAGGTGCAGGTGTCAAGATGACCTCTCCCGGCTGTGTTAGTAGTTGTCATTATTAGCAGGACTGCTACCCCAAGTATATCTCACATTGGTTATATACTCAAGTTCTGCTGCTGTCCATCACCTTACATGAGGCATTTGCTACGAAGCACATTAATTCCACGTGCAGTGATGTCATGGTATGGGTAGCAACTGCTAGACCAAAACAATGAGCCAATGTCCTGCTGTTATTATAAGGTTGTCCAGTGTCCGTCATTCCAGGCCATTCGAGCCTTCAACACAGACCACATGCATCCATGTTACATGTGTGTGTGGATAATGCCTAGGTCGCAATTACCCATATAGCCACATTTCAAGGCAAATGTCCTACACACAGAAGTAACACCCTGACACCTACATGACAATTGCATTGGATGCTTATGCTAACCAGTGCTAGATGTGTGGCTTTAGTAATCCATTTGCTCAATGTAGAACCTGCAGTGGGGAATACTGACATCTGTGCAGTGAAGAACACCTGGCCAAAGGCTCTGTAGTGCACGATTGCACTACCACCATATAACTCAGATCCAGACATGTGGGCCATAACAGTGGTATGGACCATTCCAGGTGGTGGTGTACACATATTCATAAAGGCTACTCACATGTAAAGACCACTACTCCGACATAACGCATCACAGATGAGTCAGGTACAGGTGACAGTGGCAAATGCTGCATTCTAGGTTGTATCCTCATATACATCCACCACCTTGTTCCCAGACTACCAACACACATACATATGTGGTATGACATAGTATGGTAGACCACCAGATAACCCTAGATTGGTGGACTGTACCTAGGCCTACATCAACTGTGCAAAGTACCCATGTACAGACACAGCTGCATAATGTGTTATGCAATGCAATAATACCACTGTTTGTAAACAGCTCAGTTGTACACATACCCGGGTCCCTCGGATGTTGTCAGCATTAACATGGTCGACTGCTGCTGTACACCAGTAAACAACAGCCTCATGGTTGTATATGACCTAACTGTACCTGCCCTGGATATGTACATCCCATACTCATACAACATAAATTACATTACCATAGCTTTCGTTTTCCTTTTTACATAGAGGTGGCTACAGTCATTACACACATGCACATGGCAGATAGCATGCTAACAGTACATAAGGTTTGATATCTATGTTGACAGAGGTAATATCCCCTCTCTACTGGTCACCCATGACACCTATCATATCATACAACACCCCATGTGGCATGTATGTCTTTAGACATGCCCACCTAATGCAATGCCCCCAAACATACCCAAATAACAGGACCATAGGACCTACACAAGGCCTGTATTGACAGACTCAGGGAAACCCAGGTCTGCTCTGTATGTTCCTGAGTAGTCACAGGTGATATGCTCATGACATGTACAGCCATGTGTGGTCACATCTCCTACATATACCCCATGTCAACAATTGCACGCCATGCATGCTGTGTGCTGTCTGGACCGTAGCCTTAGTACCATAATAGCCAGTACATGCTGGGGTGAGATGTTTACAAGCCACAGACCTCACACATGCTTGAATGAGTGTACTGCCTAGCTCTAACAGAGCACATTGCTGGCACTCTTCCAGTACACATGAGTTGTGTGTGGCAAATATGATGTGCTCACTGTTGACCATTACATTGCCCTGGCTTCACCATGGCACTGTCAAGTAACAGTTTGTAGGAGCATGACATGGAATAATGCTGTGTGTATCACGCTGATATGTGCTGTTGTAATATATGTACACTTGGCTACTCAGTGAAAGTGGTGGTGTCCTACCAGTACATGAATGCAACATCCATTATGGTATAATGCTCGGCTATGTTTCACACATGGCGTGGTGAAGGTGTGGGATTTATCCTCTTGACCTGCTAGTGCATGTACTGATGTAGACTGCATATGTGTACATGTATTGATGTTTGTGTAGATTCCATGTGTGTATAGTATCTGATTTCTGAAGGTGACTGTTGTCTTAGTACATCATGCTGTTGCAATACAGCCTCAACATTGCCAATTGTATATGGTGATATGTTCTACGTACAGTAAGCCGTACATGAGGTATGGACAGATGTTTGGACATGACTACTAAGTGGTGGGGCTTCTTTGCAGATGAATGATTACTGAGGACAGCTCACTGGTGTGTTACAACCAGTTCTACAATAACCTGTGTACCTGCTAAGGTCAGGTTTTGTTAATTGAAGTGGAAGACAGACAATGTACAATGCTGTAAGGGTGACACTGAAGGCAAACCTCATGACACCTGTAACAGGAATACCTCCCCTGTGCATATATTGTGCATATATCAGCACAGTGGTCAAAGGAAAGAGTCAGTAAGCATTGTACCAGATGGATAGTGCTGTACTTCTGTAGTACCTATCATGAGATAGGCAGGTGTTTGATTCACAGTACTGGCACATGTGGGTATGTGTGTCCATATATGTCACGTATGGTTGGGAATACATCCCACATGTTATCATTCTCCTGAACACTGTTGTTGACACAAGTACAGAGTGAAGTGTAGAAAGAAAGGCATAGGCAGGTAGTTAAACCTCACACATGTAAGGTGTCTGTAGGTGTGTGACACAGGTGTATATCTTTGTGAATGCCAGTGTGTGTGTGTGTGTGTGTGTGTGTGTGTGTGTGTGTGTGTGTGTGTGTGTGTGTGTGTGTGTGTGTGTGTGTGTGTGTGTATGGCTGTCCGTGTGTATAGCTGTCTTGTTCCTGGAGTGAGGCTGTATTTTACCATAGTGAAATGTTAATGCCCCCTCCTCCCATCCACTCAATGCAATCTAGTATCCCTGTTAATATAATCAATCATAGATGGGCATACTAACTGCCTGTTAACATGTACACCCTGGGGTGTGACCTGTTATTACATTGTCTACTGATGGACCCCAGTCCCCACATACATTCACTGCACTGTAGTATCCCTGTCTCAATCTTAGGCCATTCCAACTACCTGTACATGTGTAATGTCTGAGGCATGTGTTGTAATTGCGTAGTACTATAATGATGATATGCACATAGGCAGGGGCTTTCATCCAAACACTGGCAACTGTGTGTGTGTGTGTGTGTGTGTGTGTGTGTGTGTGTGTGTGTGTGTGTGTGTGTGTGTGTGTGTGTGTGTCAGAGTGTGTGTTACTGTGTCTGTGAATCAGTGTGTGTGTGTGTGTGTGTGTGTGTGTGTGTGTGTGTGTGTGTGTGTGTGTGTGTGTCTGTGTTTGCATGCTGTCATGGCAGTGGGTATTACTGCTTCTCAATGAGAAGCCACTATTTCCACTGGCCTTTACCCTTGTCATCCGGCATACCACTCTTTTACCCACTCCGTGCTCTAGGTAACTATACCTGTGATGTCACCCACTATGGATGTGACGGCTCTGAACACAGTAGCTTACTACACAGCTATCATGCTCTTGGATCATTAGAACAGTAAACATAATTGAAACATGGGAGAATATAACTGTGACGTAGAAGCTACAAAGTGCATGCAGGTATTGTCATACTGACCTGTGGGTAGTCAACATGTACATATGGGACACCCGCAAACACCGACATCCCCCGGCACATGCAACTACACCTGAAAGAGAAAGGTAGAATGTCAAGATCAACATGCTGTTAGTGTTGTCACACATGATACATACTGTCAAACGTACAAAATGCATTCTAAAACTACAATACATGGTATGTCTGCTGCCTGTCAACACTACTCAACAATATTAATCTACAATTGTCTACCTAGTATGTTCACCCTGTGCATCAGACCATATGAACATGTCCCTGCACCGATGGTGTGGATGACAGGGATGCGGCACGGGCATCATCATATGCACAGGGTGATAATGTTTGCCAGAGGCCTAGGCTGTGCCATTGAATGACATCATGTATGTGTGTTAGGGCCTGTGATATCATTGGGTGTATGTGGATGTTATGCATGTGTGTGTTGAGGTGCCCTACATTTGTTTCCGGTGTGTGTTGTGTGTGTATGCATGCACACAGGTCTGGCATGTGGCTGGCCTACACAGGTATATTATTGACAGCTGCAGACTGTACAAGGCAGGTTTCACAGTTCACAGTGTCTGGCCATGGCCACATGACCTGCGCCTGCCAGGGGTTGTATGGGGACTACCAGGCAGAGGTCCAGATTGGGTACCGTCTGATGACAGATGTCCACTGGAATCATGTCCCTGTTGGGACCATCCAGGACCATGTGCACGTGGCCTGCTGTGTCCTGGTGTGGACTGCACAGCACCAGCTGCACTGCTGCTGCTACCACCACTATGGGAGTGGGCATGTGAAGTAGCATGTTCACATAGACCTTCAACAGGTGATGTAGCTGACCTACATCCACGTGCCTGATGCCTCACTCCCACCAGATGTTCCAGCACAGACAATCCACGTTCGAGGTTTGACATGCTACAGTCAAGGACTCCGACTATGTCACCCAATCATCTATCCAAAACATCTGTAAGAAGATGGTGAGCATTTGCAAGTGCCTGGATGTTGTCAGTTAATGAACGGACAGCAGCCCTCTGAAGCCTCAGACCTCTTTTGTGCCATTCAGCACATGCCTGTGCCTCCATTATAGCCCGAAACATGCATCTGGTGACTCCAGCTAATGTGCTTTGTCTCACAGGGGCAGGTTGGCCAGTGGTCTTCCTATGAGCAGTGCTGGGCACATGCCTGTGTGGGACATCACCAGTGTCTTGACTGGGATCATGGTATGCAGGCACACCTTCCATAGTCACCACACTTCTCTGTTCCATGCTACCACCTGCCAACTGTCCTTCCTCTAGGACCGGTGGTGATGGGGTATGTGCAGGCAGGGGAACTGTGTGCGAAGATGAGGGGGAGACAGGTGGAATGGCAACCAATGGCACAGATTCAGCCCCTGGCAACCCTGCCTGTGCTTCAATCATACTATCATCATCACTGTTAGAGTATGTGGGGACACTAACATCAGGTGGACCACAGGAGGGCAACAGACCTACATCAACACCTGTGAGGGGAAGACAAGAACTATATATTACAAGTTATACCAGACACACACAGACAGACAGAGACACACACAGACAAACAGGCAGATGGAGATACACACAGACAGACAGATGGAGATGCACACAGACAGATGGAGACACACACAGACATAGACACAGATAGACAAAGACAGACAGACACACACAGAGACACACACAAAGAGACACACACACACAGAGACACACACAGAGACACACACAGACAGAGAGACACACACACACAGACACACACACACACACACACACACACACACAGACACACACACACACACACAAAGGCACGCACACACAGAGACACACACACAAACACAGACGCACACACAGACACACAGACAGACACACACACACACACAGACACACACACACAGACACAGACACATGCAGGCACAGACATACACACAGACACACACACAGACACACACAGACACACAAGCTACATGCAGGTGATATGGCAGATGGCATTCAGCTTAGACAATTATAGTTTCAGCTTAGGCAATTATAGTGGTAGTTATCATACATCCCTGAGTTGCACACAACAGCATGCATGTGTTATAGCAGACTGCATGCACCTTACACAATTATAGTGGTTGTTAGCATACATACCTGTATTTCACCATTTGTGTTAGTAGCCTATGCTCTATACCTGCAACAAAATGCATGCACTTTGCACTATTGCACCACACTGCCATGGTGTGTGCAACATACACCACATGTTAACAGACCATCACTGACTTTTGTACCTCTGCCACTGATGCTTTGTGTTGGCCACTGCTCCTATGTGTGAGGACATGAGCAGTAGGATATGTGGACTGCATACTATGTTTGCCTAGGCCCTAGCGTGCATATCTCCCCCAAAGCAGTGCATGTCTGTTCAACATTATTCTGCCTACCCCTGAGCTGAGTGTAGACATTCTGCATGTGGCTGTACACATGTTTGATATGGCTGTCCCTATTTTGCAATGATGCCACAGACCAGCACAGGTTTACAGTACACCGGCCTGCTGTGTGGCATATGACCTTGCCAATCACATGTAGTATGACATGTCTTCTGCTGACATGTTGAATGACATGCATACATGTGTAACACAATGGTGTCCTTTACAATCTACAGTATGGTAGTGGTGTCCCAATGCAGGGACGTGGTATACTAACATGGGCCTTCAGCTGATGCAATGTTGTCTGTCCACCCCACAAATATGCAGGGACATACTGCACATTGAGCTGATGTACATAGCCATTGCAGGGCATCATGTGGCTTCACAACTGCTATACAGTGTGAGCTACTGACACAGTTCATAGCCATGACTATGTTCACATACAAAACATATCTAATGTGGAATGTGACCCACATCACTGAGGTGTATACACAATAAATCGTAATGTGGAATGTGTGACACAGGTCACTGAAGGGTATATGGATGACACCCCTGCACATCTGCAAACATATTACTGATACGTGGCAACTATGCCCACACATGGCTAACTTTTAAGTACTCTATGTCCCACATGCCACCTGTGTACCTCACACACATGAGGAGCAGGCATGACAGTGATGTCTGACACCAGCAAGGTGAATGTACTGCATCTGTGGCTTGATGTGGATGTATGTGTACGTTGTACAAAACATGTATGTATTTGGATACTGTATAGGTAAATGCTTCCATGACGTGACACGCTCAAGATTTTCAAGACATGTTATGTGGTGGTTTCATGTTATGCCTAGACAAGCTGTGCACCGGCCTGTATGATGTTTAGTGTTTCACATCTGCAATATCACCATTACACAAAGGCCATAGCTGTATTGTGTCGTGCCAATGTACAACAGGGTATACACACATGTACATCGCTTCTACTGTGTGGGTTGCTTCATGTCTCTGGCCATCCTCCATGGCCATGTGTACACATGTTCAATCCAATGGTTGTGATAGCCATCTTATTTCACATGTCAGAGTTACCCCATATGACATACACCCATAAATGTCATATGCTCCACTGAGGACAGGGTTATGCAAACAAAGGGTGGTATGTATGGGATGTGAGACATGTTTTGCAGGATAGTTGAGCAGTGTTGCAGTCAGTCCACTATATGCCATGGACATGTCTGATAGCACATGACATTGTGTGACATTCATAGCAAGGGTATACTCCACAAGGGTGTATACTGTGGGCCGGTCATACTCCAGCTCCAACACCTTTAGAGTGTGTGCACACATATGCTGTCTGTACAGTACTGTTCACATTCCCAACATGTGTAATGCTGATATGTAGTACCTGTCCCTACAGTGGAACACACCTCCACCATTGTATTCATTGTTGTCCACACATTTGTCAATGACAGTTTGGAAGGTTTAGTGTAGATGTTTCATATAGTCTTCAATTGTTTCACATAGGTAAACAGTGTGATGCATTGCTGGTCTGACCAGTGTCAATTAACAGGATCACCATACATTATGTGTACATGTGTTATGGCAGATAGCATGCAATTAATATGTTCCGTGCATTATCAAGCCTGATAAATAATAACAATCTCACCTGACACAGGCTGCTGTCGCTGTAAAATGTCAGAGGTACCTAAACAGGGGAGTCACAGCAGTAAGATCATTATCCACACCTGTGTGATAGCTACAGGGTGCAGTGTCCATGTTAGCACATAAGCCAGTATAATGCACTATACTATGGAGTATGCACATCTGTGCATATATAGAGTAGCAGACTATAGTATGTGGCATGTGTTCATACATGCCTTGTATATGATTTACATTACATATTGTACAGTAACACATGTAACTATGTGATATATAGTTGTGTTTTATGTGTAGTAGTGACTTACCAGGCAACTCCAGGCTCGGTTGTCGAGAGACACCCACCTCCACAATACCAGCTAAAGCTTGTGGATGGAGGTCTGCAGATGTCCCCAGGTTGGCCAGTAGCTCCTCAGTATGTGTGAGTGGGGGCTGGGTGAGTGCACCTTGTTTCCTGACAATTGCATTAGCACTCTGTCTCACCCATCTTATCAGGTCAGTGCAGTGTCAGCGCACCTGCTGATAGGTGCGATTGTGACTGCCAACATCATTTACCCTCCTGCAGAGTTCCTCCCACAGGTCATCCCACTGCTGTGCATCCTGTGGCACATGGCTGAAGAGCGTTGTGTAGTTGTCGAGGAGGTATGGGATGAGGACCTCATCCTCCAAGCGGCTGTACACCGGCAGTCTGCTACGTGGCATACCTGGAAGACATAATGATGGAGACAGGTCACAGTAACTCACAGAGAAGTACAGCAGTACAGCTGAACATACATGTGTATCACATTTATTAAGATTACAAATACATCTTTGTAAATCTACATGACACTGACACCACAGACATGTATATGTCACACACATTTGACACCAACTGGTGATGTGACGTTATCGCCATGTGTGTGTGTGTGTGTGTGTGTGTGTGTGTGTGTGTGTGTGTGTGTGTGTCATATGATGACATTGCTCATACACCATGTGGATGTTGTCTTGATGTGGGCATGTCTGTTTGCCTGTAGTGGTGTCTTTACCTATCAGCACATGCCTGGATGTATTCACATTAATGCACTTGACCTTAATGCTGTGTATATGTCGCATATATAGTCATACATAGCCATTAGGGACATGACCTGTGACCCTGCAGACTTGCTAGCATATATGTTTTTTCCATATACATCTACATGGCACTGTACAGCTGTGCAGCATCCTGCCATGAATTGCCTGTGTTGCACATGTGTAACACATGGGACAATATCTAGCCTGATGGTATTTGTAAGGTTGGATTTCAACTATAGCATGTATGGTCATAGTGATCTAGTAGGCTATATGCCCTGGACCATTTATGAGCCTAGGCAGACAGGTTACCTAGCTGTAGGCAACATACAGGTAGGTTTCAGTGGCCAGTTCAAGCAGTGCCACAGAACTGATACACATGGTTACTGATATATTTGGCATGCGGTCATCACACCATGTCACAGAGAGGGATGATACGCAGCTTCACTGAACAGGGATGCATAGTATGGCAAGAGTATGTTAAGTGTATGGGACAGGGATCTGTCAGGCATGTTGTGATCCTTGTACTAGAAAGGTGGATGTCCATGACGTATGTGTTTATTTGGGATCAGGATGTGTGTGGCATGTCCAACACCTCTGGGTTGGACATGGCTTTATTCAGGGTAGGCTGCATGCTACATAGTGCAACTAGGGGTTGGGAAGGGCAGTGTAGGCCATCTACACATGGGCAATAACACTTAAAGGAAATATGTGATTTATTATGGGTCACATGGGTGTTGAGTATGGCTGAGCAATTATCTCTATATTCCTGGATGGCACCCTGTCATGATTAGGGGTGCCACATACGACAACCTGTCTTTTGTGGTGGTGTAACTATCAAATGGAAGTACTGTCCAGCTGCATTCCATACACACAGTTGCCATTATGTTGACCACTGCCTAGGTGGTAGTTAATGGGTACAGGGTTTGTAACATAGGGGATGACAATGCAATATTTAGCTGTCAGATTGTGGCCATACATTACACACCACACATCTGGCACACTAAGGCCCTTCTGTATGTTGAACACAGCACACATTGAGTCCACTATTGCTCCTTGTTCATAGTCATTTGCAAACATCAGTAAGCTGATGCCTTCTGTGTTAGTCTGTGTGGTATAGATAACACAGAGGGGAAGTACCAGGAATGACCCCTGTATTACTGTGGCTGGCACTGGTTTGATGTGCGTGTATTAGTTAGACACCTTCTGTAGTGTTAGTTCTGCCAGCAGTCCAGTTGCCAACCACTCCTGTGACATAGGAATATACACCTAGTTTACTGAGTGTAGTTGGAACACAGTATGGGGGATGGTGTCCTACGACCTGGCAAGGTCATGATATGCAGTGTGAATCCACCCTACTGTCATCTACATCTGTACCGAGTACATCTATTACATTGACCATGGTTCATGGCCGTACAGACCAGACTCAGCAGGGTAGTTGTGCACTATGTCCCATTATCAATGGTGTCTCCCCCTTTGTGGGGTGTGATAACTGTTGCTGTGCAACATTTGGTGTGTACACAGCCTGACGTGGAGCTATGATTGAACATGATGTGTATGTGGATATCTGAATGTTTTTACATTTGTGTAGGATACACCCTGGGATGTTGGCAGGTCCCATGAAAGCTGTATGTATGGCTTTAGAGAGTGCAGCTTGTACCTGCATAGTCATTAGTACAGGGGCCCTGTAGTGTACATGGATATATTACTAAGTGTACCTGTTGGGGGTGGGGGGAGGTGGGAGTGAGTTTAGGTTCTCCGAGACCATATCTGGATGAACAGGTGCTATTTCTGTAGGTGCAGTACTTCCCATGACATAGTGCTGTGCAGCACGGCAGGTCTTGTCGTTGCCATTACGATTAATGACACAGCTATAGAATGCTCTGTGCTTGGCCTCATAATATGTGGCTGATTAGTTTCATAGTAGCTTTGCGTGGTTTTATATGGTGTATCTGCATCTTACTGAGGCTGACCAGGGATTACCTACACTCATGTGTGTTCACTCTTGCAACAGTTACTACCTTCTGTGGTACAGTTTAAAGCATGATAAAACCAGTTTGCCTACTTGTTTGTGTTGGGTTGAATCCTGGTTCTGTTTCAATGGCACAATCACTGCATATATGTGACTGCTTAAGGTTCATTTGTGTAGGATTCAGCATTTGCACATGCATTGTCCATCTGCATGGGTGCCATGGCACTCACCACTCTGGTCTTAGGAAACATAACATTGGCATTGAAGACTAATTATGTGTAGGATACTGTTAGCCCTGTTTGTGTGACTACTGTGATCCAGGTCAGTGGGGTCAATGTAATCCAACATGCATTGAGCGCCGGTGTTGGTACATGAGGAGTCTTCCCAGTTCATAATGGAATAGTTGAGAGTAGCCATTATTATGGTTCTATCTCAGACCTAATCTTTCTCATTACAGCACATTATGACAGTTGGGAAGTCCGCAGCCTGGTGGGTGATCTGTCTCAAGGTGCATTTTGAATTCCACTTTGGCACAAAGGTAGTTGCTCAGTATAATGCATCTGAAGTTATGCAAGTGCACTTAGTGTGGGGGTGTACATATCCTTCAGGAATATGGACACACCTGCGGCCCGCGTGTTCCAATAAAGGATAATGGGCAAGAGGTGAGGTATGTGTTATAACATGGTCATACAGTTGTGCTCTCTGGAGCATTGAAACATGTCTCAGCCACTGCACAGATATGTTCTCCATGTTAGGGATTGACATGTGTGTCCATATAGCTATATATGAGCATACACCTTTAATTGGGTACATGGCGGGTTGTCCTATTTCAACACATTCCTTCCTTTTGTGTTTTAACCTGTCTATATATCTATATAGCTATATATGAGCATACACCTTTAATTGGTACATGACAGGTTGTCCTATTTCAACACATTCCTCCCTTTTGTGTTTTAACCTGTCTGCATACACAACTGGGATAGGTACATCCCAGGTAGCTTAGTGCTAGGTTACTCTGAGGATGGAGTACATGGTTGCGAGTTCTACTCCTGGAAGGTGTTATTATTTTACCTCTCAGAGTAGGCACTGGTAGGGAAAGTGTGAATAACGCACATTTACGTGGTTGTGAGCAGGTTTGCCCGTGGTTTGGACAATGTTAAACAAAGCTCAAACATGTGAAGTGTTTCTCCGTTTACTGTGTTTCAGTGCCGATTACTGTTGCACAAACACATGGAAACCCGCTTACAACTGCTTAAGAGTGCTTTAATCCACCTGCATCCAAAAGCCCTTATTCTGTTGGTGTACATATGTCTGATACATGTTAATGTTCATATGTTTATGAAATTAGGTGTTGCAATGTGACATGACAGGGTGTATTATGAATGAGAAAGGTTCTTGCTTTGTGTCCTTTTTATATTGTCCCCATACTCCATGTATACCCCTCCAGTTCACTTATTGAACATCCGACCCAGGCCCTCCTTGATGCATGATTTCATTACCGATCATTCCTCCCCCACCCCAATCTTCACATACACAACAACCACCCCTTCTATGGTGAATTAGGTTAATATTAATTGTTATAATACCAGAGCTGCATGTGTTTTGTGTACACTTCAGTTCCTTTGGAGTGCTTCTGTGTCACAAAGTGTGTTCATAGATGTTTATATGTATGGCTATTGATGTAACTGTATAATATATATATATATATATATATATATATATATATATATGTGCAGACATCACTGACACATATATTTATATATATATATATATATATATATATATATATATATATATATATATATATATATATATATATTTCATATTAGTTTGTAACAGTAATACCTATGTAGACTGGAATGTGTTGGTTCACAAACTACAGTACATTGCAATGTCCTGTACATGTGTACACAAAGTGACTGTTCCATTTGTGATCATTACAGTGAAATGCATATTGTATAAGGTGTAGTCTCAAGACAATGAAACGTGTACACCTCGGATGGCTTAGTAGTAAGTCCCATGACTATAGTGTGCATGGCCCAGGGTTTGACACCTGCGATGCTTTACAAATGTTTTTTACTGCAGAATAAGGCTCATTTAAGCAGTTGTAAGCCTGTTTAAAAGTGTTTGTGTGACATTATAGCAGCAGTTAAACACAGTTAAAAACAAAGAACACAGGTAGCAGTTCCACACTGAAATGCTGAGACGCACCTTTAATAATTAGCAGTTTTCAAAGGTTCAACAAATAAATCCAACAGACCAAGGACAAGAACAGTAGTGTTAAAGCGCTTTTCATCCGGATATTATCCGGACTTCTTTAGAACACTGTTTACATTAAAAATCTGGTTTAAAAACCCCTCGCTACATGACATCATCAAATGGGCATTGTTACTCACATCCGATTTCTTAAAAGAACCATACACACACTTTTTAAACATGCCCAATAATTTCTTACCCTCTTAAAATCCATAAAGAATCCATAAAGAATATTTAAACAAAGAAACATGAAGTATTTTATTTTTAATTTAAATAATAAATTATAATAAAATATAATATTGATTGTTTTAATGTTGGCCCTGGGTATATATAAACTATTATCCATCTTCTGTTCACTTAGATGGATGTAGATGACACTATTTATTAATATACATTTAGATTAGTAGTCTTTAATCTTGTTAGGAATTCACCTTAGATTATACGGATGAATTTTGTTAGAACTGGTTATTTCACATTTACCATCTTTGCATATTATTGTTTAGGTACTATTTAGCAAATATTATTACTCGTCTAAAATAGCTGAGACAACATAGAATGTTTGGTCTTGGTTCTTCTTCTTCTGCTTCTTTTAGATATATATATATATATATATATATATATATATATATATATATATATATATATATATATATGTTTATGGCCGTTCTATTGACTAATTAGGTAATAGGAATGATAACTGACATGATGCACCATGTATTAAGTTTTATTATATGGTGCGATGTAGTAATATGATGTTACTAGTATGTATTTTTCTTTAAAAGCCGTGTTGCTGATTATGTAAATCTCTAGATGTTTATGTATTTGTTTACAGGATTAGTTAATGGTAATATACAATAAGGGTCCTATACATAATTGGAAAAAGAGAAAAGCCCTGCAAGTAGGATCCAAGGGCAAGGCAAAACAAACTATCAGTAACTGAAAAAATGCCAGCACATGTTAAGTGTTTTAATACATATCGAACAATTCAATAATCCAGACCGGTTTCAGCCTAACATGGCTTTACTCAGTGGAACAAGAAAAGTACAAAGTGCTGCTGTAGTTTTGTTGCTGATATATACTGAGTTTTGTGCTGGCATTTTTTCAGTTCCTATACATAATTGTTAGTGATTTTGGCTTAGGCAATAATGATATTCTATCTAGTTTAGGTTATTTATTTATTTATTTATTTATTCATTTATTTGTTTGCCATATTAGATGTGTTAGGAGGTTTTCCAGCCATGTTAAGATAATTGTAGCTTAGTGGTGACTAGCCGTTATTACCTGTGCTATTTGGCTGTATAGGTACAACTTGCCACATGTACCGCTTTGTATTGCAGTGATGTTTTTATTGTATTTTATTTTAGTTATTTAATAAGAATTGATGCACTTTTATTATGTTTAAAAATTCTTTATGGATTTTAAGAGGGTAAGAAATTTTTGGGCATGTTTAAAAAATGTGCGTATGGTTCTTTTAAGAAATCGGATGTGAGTAACAACACCCATTTGATGATGTCATGTAGCAAGGGGTTTTTAAACCAGATTTTTAATGTAAACAGTGTTCTGAAGAAGTCCAGATAATATTCGGATGAAAAGCGCTTTAACACTACTGTTCTTGTCCTTGGTCTGTTGGATTTATTTGTTGAACCTGTGAAAACTGCTAACTATTAAAGGTGCGTCTCAGCATTTCAATGTGGAACTGTTACCTGTATTCGTTGTTTTAAATACAGTTAAACTTTGTAACGTATAACCTGTGTGCGCAAACACGGCCGCATCCTCTAACTACTTCGGATATATACATGTCAATGACGTAACATCTCACTATGTGCTGACATAACATTACATTCTCTGTTGACTTTACTCTCCAGCACACATGGGTTTATATGGGTGTTTTCAATGCTTATTTTATAGATGATTACTACCTATATATGCAAGCAGTGGTTAAGGTATACTTCTGCACATGATAAACATCCCTGCCTTTATCAGGATTGTAACCTCAAATGCACAGATACTATGCAGATGCTGTAACCATTACACTGTTGACATTAACATTGCTTCCGTCTATTTCCTATTTAGATGATTTCTATGTGTAAGCTAGGCTAAGCAAAGGGCGGAGGCCCTCAAACTCCCTGAGCTTCGTGTATTCTTGAAATAACAACATATAACAAATGTACTGTGAGACAATACATTACATTCCTAACTACATTAGGCATAGTCCCTCACTGACACACTTCAAGGGAAACCTTGCTGTGTGAATGGGTAACAGACTATACACCCCTGGGATCATGTGTCCCAGAACCATACAGCCAGGGGCTGAGGGTGCCTGTCCAGTTTGATAGCTGCAAGACCTGTTGGGGGAATTGAATGGTGTTGAATCACCACATTAACATGCCCTTTTAGATAACTAAGTGCCCCTATCACCCTCCATAACCCCATTCTTCAACAGCTTCCAGCAACTCTGCCTGGAATTGTTTCATTGACTATGCTTGACAGAGGCTGAGTTACTTCATCAATGGTGCGGGGAAGGCCAGCACACTTTAGCTATGCTTCTAATTGCCCTTGGGCAGATAGGTAGTAGGCTATCTGTAAACCACTAATGTGCAGGCAATCACAGCCATAATATGTGAATAAACAGACCTTCAGATCACAATATACAGTGAGAAATTACTATGTAGTCAGGAAACAGTTGAGTACAGCAAGAACATACAGAACATTGATAGTTAGTCACTCCAAAAGCCTATCTTGGAAGCAAGAAGACTTGTATAAGTTTAAGGCTTTTTATTGCTTACCAGTAGGTTACCTACAGGAGAGATGAAAAACAAGCACAGATAGGAAACATGCATGCAACAATACCATACCGGCCTATGTGTCAGCCTTAGGCTTTGGAATACTGGCCAAGGCTATTGGCACCCCCATGGTGCCTTATATAGGAGAGTCTCGAAGGTGAATACCAGCTCCATAAAAAGCACAATAGCAGATTCAATGAGGATTATGCAACTCAACACCAGGGGTTGTGATCACAACATGCCTGCACTCACAGCACTTCTCAGGATGGACAACATCAACATCTGTGCATTAACTGAAATCTGTCTTAAGGCTCCTGAGAGCACACCAGCACTACCAGACTACAACCCATACCACACATTTCAGCCAGAGAGCATGGACTGACAGACATGGAGGGGCTGTATCCATATTCATCAGGGATACCTACACCTCCAGGTTAGTGGGGCAGCATGATACCTCTGTGATCATCCATGTGCAGATAACATCAGCCACAACTGCAATGTAGAATGTGGCCTAATACGGATCACCCTCCATGACCCAGGACCTCCACTCCACCTACCTGGAGACAGTGGAGAACAGGGCAGTCCTAACGCACACCCTGGCATTGGTTGATGTCAACTACCATACCATTAACTGGGAAACATACTCCGGTACTCACTTCTAAGCCCAGCGCTTCCTGGAATGTATCACCTCATATGTCCTGTATCAGGTGGTAACCTCCCTAATGTGGGGTGAAAACTACTAGATGTGGTCATCACCAACATGGGCAACAGGTGCAACACAGCAGAGGTTAACCAGTCACTGGTTAGATCTGACCATGAACTATTCACTGTTTCCACACCCTAGCATCTCCCCCACCCACGGATACCACAGTGTATACCTTTCCTACAGCTAAATTTACACTACTAGTAACAGGGGTGGGGGGTTTCACAGCCCCCACGCTAAGGGGAAACACTGCTCAAGATACAGACAGATTTACAAATGCAGTCTATAAGCACCTAGATGGATGTATGGACCATGTCATCACTGGTAAACCAAGACTCACTCCTCCTAGACAAGGACATCGGTCTGGTGGACCTTTGCAATAAACAGGCTATACTACAGAAGTAGGACAGTGTCCCAGATGCACAGCAAATCCCACGAAGGGCAGTCATCCGTGACCACTATTATTATGATATGTAGGTCCCTCATGACATCATCCAAGGCTAACATCAACAGGAGAATACGCAAGGATTCAAAAAATAAACACAAAGCCATCTTTAGCTATGTCAAGGATCTATGTGGTGACACACAGATTTGCACTGTGCTAGTGAAATATAGCACAAAATATGCTGACCCTACTGATATCACTAACATCCTTGCAGATACATTCAGTGCATACTTCACCCCCCTAAAGAGCCCACGACACTATCTGAAAGGTACAGTTTCCCAACCATCAGAGACACACAGGTGGAAATGGCCCTCTCTAACAGCAGAACACAATGTCAATGGAGGCAGATGTTGACCCAGACTGCATCTTGCAAATTGTACAAGACAACCTGCCCCCCACCTAATTAAGCATTCCTACCTCAGCCTCTCCACAGGCTACATGCCCATACAATGGCGTGTGGCAATGGTTATTCCACTCCATCAAGGTGGAATCACAACTGACCATGGTAACTACCACTCCATAAGCCTGACTAGCCTGGTCTGCAATGGTATGGTTCACATCCGCATGGCACTCATTAACAATGATATTGGTAACCTCTGAGCATGTGACCCAACCCAGGTCAGCTTGGTTGAGTGCAGTTCATGCCTACTGAACCTGTTTGATGTCTTACATACAGTCACCAAGATGTTAGATGATGGGGGAGGTGGTTCACACATACTACCTGGACCTCACCAAGGCTTTTGACACCATGCCCCACTCAGGTATTATTGATAAACACAACAGCCTGTACATTCACCCATACATCACAGGTTGGGTTGCCAACGGGCTTACACATAGAACCCACATGGTATGACTAGCGGTCTCCAGGTCCAACTCTTGAACAGTCACGACTGATGACCCACAAGACTCAGTCCTGGGAGCCCTACTGTTTGGCATATACATCTCAGATGTACAGGAAAACACAGGTGGACTATGGCAGACCATGTTTGGAAATGACTGCGAACTGGGAGCCATGATTGATAGTCCAGCTGACACAGCCATCCCTCAGGGGGCCTTACAGAGAACGTCACAGGGTGCCAATGACACAGCCTCCAGCCAAGTGCCACTAACTGCATGGTCATTCCATTGTGGAATTGGCACCTACATATTAACACATAAGCGGCAGCCACTTTAATACAGATGAGGTAATGGGGTATCTGGGGACAAAGGCAGAGAGTGATCTCCTCTTTGACAATCATATCTCCACAGTAGTTAGGACATCCTTCAATGTAGGCCATCTGATTACTAAAGGATTCCCATCTAGACATACTGGGGTTATATTGTCCCTTTAGTCATCACTCATCAGTCCCATCATAGGGTATAATAACCCATGTGGGATGTACCTCAGAGGACACGTCCAACAGCTGGGGGAATACTGGCCCGCAACATATGGCCTATGCAACCAGACTGAATAGCTTTACTCAGTGGCATCTCGTTCACCCAGAGATGATCTCCACTGGCCAACACAGCCATGTCAAACTCAGGCTTGATGGATATGCTCCACCTATGGGAATCCATGTCACAGTGAGCCACACACTGTAGTGAGCTGAACCTTGCCACAACAATAACTGGAAGATGCTGGAGGGACAGCTTCCTGTCACAGACACTCCCTATACTTTGGAACAACATCCCTAACTACATTATACAGAGCCCCTCACTAACACTGCAAGAAAAACCATGGAGGGTGAATGGGGAATAGTAGATGCACCCCAGGGATCCCACCATTGGCTCGGATCCACAGAGGGACAGTTAATGAATCAATGGTGTGGCAAAAGCTGACACATTTTGGCTGGCCTTATGAATGGCCTCTGGCAGTTGGCCAAGTACCTACCTATGAATCTATACATACAGTATCTGCATATGCTGATAGCTTAATTTACTGTTCAGGTGTTGACTTACCTTGTGCCAATGGCTGTTGTGTGTGCAATAGTTGAGGGCTGCCTATGTTGGATGCACACAGTAGACTGCCTATACATGACAATTTACAGGTAGTCATGTGTGTGCCATCCATTTTTACTGAGTGTGCAGGTGGAGAAAGATGTCAGTCCCTAGGTGCCTACACTCAGTGTGTGTGTTATACATTCCCTCTTTGCCAAGGCATGGGCATACTGGGCATGCCTCCGTCTGCCTACTGGGACTGGTTCAGGGTGTTCATGGTCTGAGTACCTCTGTGCCTATGGGGCCCTTGGCAATAGTGGTGGGCTGTGAAGGCCTTCACCATTCTATCCCTGCTGCAGCTGTTTCCACAGGACGATATTGTGTAGAATGGCACACACTATGAAGATGTGGGCATATGTGCCTGGAGAGTACTGCAAGGCTCCACCAGATATGTCCAAGCAACGGAGCCATGATTTCAGCATCCCAAACACATGCTCTATGATGATTCTGGTTTGGGCATGTGCCTCATTATGGCGTTCCTGCATGGGTGTGTGTGCATTTCTGATAGGAGTCATCATCCATGGTTCCAGTGCATAGCCAGCATCCCCCACCAGGTGGCCATTTGTGATGTCCAGCCTGGCAAATAACCGATACAGCTGTGAGCCATGCCAGATGTGGGAGTCGTGATAGCTTCCAGGGATGCCAGCACACACATCCATGATAATGCCCTGGGCATTGCACATGACCTGGCAGTTGGAGGGGTATCCCTTACAGTTTATGTAGCGCCTACCCTGCTCACCGGGTGGTGACTTGATGTGTATGTGCATGCAGTCTATTGCACCCAGTACCTTCGGGTATTCTGCCACATGGTGGAAGAGATGCATATTGCTGGCCAACTCCTCCTGCATTCGGGTGAAGTATATGTACTCATTGGCATGTGGTAACATGGCATCCAGGAACTGGTGTAGTACCCTGGATGCTGATGCCTGTGAGATCCCCATGATAGCCCCAGTTGGTCTTTGAAAGGTACCTGTAGCTAGTATGCTCAGGCTTACACATACCTTCATATCCACTGGGATGGGTTCCCCTCTGTTTGTTCTGGCTCTGAGGTGTGGTTGGCACAGCTCCACAAGTTGTTGTAGTGTGTCCCTGTTCACCCTGTAATGCTCTACTATCTCCAAATCATGTAGCCCCTGGTAGGTTACCCTGGGTTGGAACACTCTCCTCCTCCTCTGGTGCCTGCATTAGCCATGTGCATCATCCTCTACACCACCTTCAGTCTCCAACACATGCTGGTGGATCAAAGCTATGGCAGCCCCTAACATGTACATAATAAAAGTTCCCCGTCTGTATACACCACTGGTGCAGAGTGCATGGGAATACACAAATGTGTGTGAGGTGCTTTCACACTTTATAGTATTGTGCTATGGATGCTGCTGATGTAAGTGGGTGTGTATGAGCTATTAAAGCTGCTGCATGTCTTAATTATGGGTTTTGCAATGAGTGCTGCAAGTGTGGGGCCTTTACTGTGGAGATCTACTTGCCTGCCTTGATTAATCTGGTGCCCTTTAATTCACTTTTAGACCTGGATCCCCTCCCATTATCAGGCATGCATCCACCTGCCGTTTTTCTTGTTTTGTACTTTCCCTACCCAGTCATGGCAAAATGTGCCTTGTAGCTGATAAACTGCAAATCAGTTTTGTTCTGCTTTGACACTTTGCTGTTTTCTTTGCAGTACAGCCCCTCCCTTTCCCTGTTCTGCAGGTAGCTGCTTGCAGCCTTGTTAGCTGTTGTCAATGGCCCACTGTAGGCTCCTAGGTGTTAATTATCATTTGTACTCCAATTTCACTGCTGCAGCATTTCCTTATTTCTTTCCTATATCCTTCCTGTTTCAGCTGCAGTGCATGCCGCACATACCCATTTACCGGGTTTAGGCGCGTTTTCATCTCTGTTCACATGCATACTCGGTTACCTTGTGTACTCTCAGCTAAGCATAGCTATGTGCTATTCGACACACCCCTATCCTGCAGCTTTGCCTAGCTAGGAGCAGACCGGTTTAGCAATGCTCCAATGTGCTTACAGCAATGGCGACACACCCCTCTCTTGATGTCATCTTTATCTCAAAGGCTCACCTCGGTGTTTTAACGCTACACTGTGAGGTGCATCCTTACACCAGTGGGGAATCTGCAATTCACAGTTACTCCTCTCATTTGCATGGCATTGCCTACTTATTCCTTGCTACTGCACATAACACTGTCACTGCCCCTTAGCAACCCTTGTGCCATGAGTATGGTGTAGCATGCCTGCCATTGACTATTATGAGGAAATCGTGATATGTGTTTCATTGCAGTTTTATTCTATATTTTTATATATTCCTTGCGATCCCCTTTGCGCACCGCTGCCCTGCACTTCCATGTTGCAATAGTGCGACTATATATATTAAATGTTAATTTTATATTTTGCACATTTTTTTATGCCAATGGCTATATATTTAGCCATTGGCATATATCAACAATATAATACATGTGTTTGGTCTGCTGTCATGGCTCCAATTTTATGTTTGCAAAAATTGAAACCATTTTCTATGGTTTACATTTCTGCATGCTTACACTACGCCTGCACCACTTCCTAAATCACTACATACCTTCATTTGTATGCCACACTGCTGGGCATGGGGTAATTAGCATACAAGTCTCAGGAGTTGTGCGGGTGTAGCGTATGCAGGTAGTGCATGTGGGAACAGCTCGTACCTGAAATGCTCGGCGGCCATCTTTGGTGTTAGAGCGCCGATGCTATGCCTGCACCTGGAGCAAGCTTCATGAATCCCAGGGATAGTTTTTTTTAGACTGCTTTACCCAATTTTTAACTTTAAACTGCACATTTACTGGTGTCATTACAGCAGAAGCATTGGTTGATATATCTCTATAAATTTACATTTACAATGGGCTTTACACTTTATGTGCCATGCCTTCTTGTACCTTTCAGAATAAAAGTCTGCATACATTGCAGTTCAGTTGCTCGTCAGTGGCACAGGAAAATAACTTTCTTGGGTGGCGTAAGCCAGGGAACCTTGTTGGCTAGGCTTGCGTAGGCCCTTGGGCCGATAGCCTAGTACCTACCTATGAACCTATGAACCTATGATGTATTTTAAACTTTCCTAAGATTTACTGTCTGATTTAGCTATAAAATGCATTGTAATAAAAATGAATGCTCACATAAAGAAAATTGAAGTTGTGTTAAGAGGGTGATCAGGCATCTCACAGCTTTTTTAAACTCCCTCTTGTAAGGATTTCCTTGGCTCTGTGATGCCACACTGGAAACTTGAAAGTCTGTCATATGCTTTGGAGATGCTAAAGTTTTCTGATACATTGCTGTTAACTGGATAATGGGCTTTACACTGTTACCTTGGAGACTGAAGTTCTTTGAGACTAAACCTCTTTGAGACTTTATCGTAGATTTTTTGGAAGTAATATTCTGAAAGCAGACTGCTGTTCTGTAAAATACATGTAGTGTGTCTGTTGATGGATAACTATAGATTTGCAAATAGTGCCCCCCCCCCATCAATGGTGGTTCACCATTGTAAGATTTGAAAGAACTATATGAAACTGTAAGATACTGTAATGAGGATGAAATGTCTGTAAGAAACTGGAATGAGGCTAGAATAAAAGTCTTCATCTTTTTATTACCCAGAACTATGCTGAACAGGTAAAGTCTCTCCTTTATGTGCCATGTCTTCTTGTACCTTTCAGAATAAAAGTCTGCATACATTGCAGTTCAGTTAAGAATCTTTTATTATGTACAGTGAAGGTAGATGTCAACAATATCTGAATCAAATATTGCCGTCTCTAATAACAGTGCTGATGAACTGAAATAAATTGAATTATAATGTCCATATCTTTTGCACTCATTATACCCTCCGTAAATTCTGTCAACAATATCTGAATCAAATCTTACTGTCTCTAATAACAATACTAATAAACTGAAATATTGAAATATAATCTCTGTAGCTTCTGCACTCATTATAGTCAAAGCTATTCCTTTCTTCTTGAATAATATAATTAATATTCTGGAATGCTGGATATTTGGCCTGACTTCTGAACTCACTCATGAGTGTCTATATCAAACTTCTGTGGACTGCACTGTAATGACTTTCTGAGTATCAGTCCAAACGAACTTACTTCTGTGTCAAGTATCTCTTCTAAGCAATACCAAAACCATGCAAATTTCCTACAAGTTCTACACACTTCTTTAACCTTGGTTCCCAGGCCTGTTTGTACTTAATGTACTGCACATTCTGTTAGCACATTTTATTCTAATTAGTATCCTTGTCTGAAGGTTATTCATTTGTACTGACATTCATTTCCATTGAGACTGCATGTAAAATATAAAATAAAAATATACATCTGCTTTAGTATGGCTGAATTTTTAGGCCTATGCAAAGAGAATACTGTATTTATGTCTAACAAAATGCATTCAAGTGAAACCTAACCTAACATAAACTGTGAACAGAATGAAATTGCAATGGCTGTTGCACTTCTCAGGGTTGCAGCTATGAGTTCCACTACCCCACCACCACCTTATGTTTCATCCTCCTCTTTCATGCCTTATTCCCCTCTTTACCCCCTCCTCCCCATTTCTAATAAATGCAGTTTAATTTTCAATCATATCTCTAACTAATGAACTAGTGTTGCTTTTGTTGTAAGGTATTATATATCTTATACTCATACCACAGATTGTTATATTCACATTTATGTTCTAATTCAAATCTAAAACATGAGAACAAGTTGCCAGTACTATAATTTTGATATCTAAATAATTGTGTCAAGTAGCAGTTAAATGTTTCATCTACTAAGCAACTTAGTATGCTGCACTTTCTAGAAATTATTGATATAAAGTTATATAAAAATTATATATATATATATATATATATATATATATATATATATATATATATATATATATATACACATATATGCAGAACTTTCCTTTGAAACAGAAAATGATTGCATTCAGCTGATCAAATATCAGCTGACCAGAATTCACCTGCTTTGCCAGTGCAAGATCGCTGTACAGTGGGCATCAAGGAATATGCCATTTCCCTGGTGTAGTATGATCTCGGAGTTAGTATATATAATTAGCAGGGGTGTTGGGGTGCAGGGGGCCTATGTATATATATATATATATATATATATATATATATATATATATATGTATATATTTTATGTGTATATATATATATATATATATATATATATATATATATATATATATTTGCATTTGCTTGACCAACCTATTTACATTTTGTGTATGTGTCTGTGTGCAAATCAAAAGGCGCAAAGGTCACACAGGCAAGCCATTCAGTAAAAACTGCAAGAGAGACTAATCCAAGATAGACTTCTCACTGTGTAATGCCTTAAACCTCTGTTAGTAGAGTCTCATGGGATATATACAAATGACCCCTTAAGGACATACAGTGTTTCATCTACATGGCTTCTGAATGCCAATGGCTTTTTTACTTTACTTTTTAAGTCTTTATAAGTACATTCATGCCAATAAAGCTGAACCTCAATAGTTGTAGACATCCATGCCTTGGCCTTTTTATGACCTCATCAGTACAGTATAAGTGGTGTGTTTGGCTATACTTTAGAAACACAGAGCTTAAAATCAAGCCTGATGTCCATAAATATATAGGTGCCTGCAAAATGTCTCAAACAACATCCAAAGGATTAAAACCTCACACATACAAACCATTCAGTAAAAAAAGACAGGAAAGACCCTGCCAAGCTAGAGTCTTCACTATGTAATGCCTTGACTGACTAAAAGCCCCAAAAGTCCAAAGAAGTAAATATGGCATTTAAAAGTAGAATGAATCGCTGTTGTGTTGACTGAAAAGCTGTGCTGTGTTGACTGAAAAAGCTTCTACAGTTATTAAACCTCGTGCCCAAGCATGGACTTATTCTAGAAACAACCTGTATGCAGTGTAGAGAGTTACCTGAAGGAAGTATGACTGCTGTTCCTGTTGTCTATTTTTGGGTCGATATCACAACGTCAAAACATCGTAATATCGAACACCTAATGATCGGCTAGCATTCATCGAAATGCATTTGCATGATTCGATGAATACTTACAGGGAAAAGATGTAGTTGGCCAAATACACAATGTTGCCCTTTACTCCACTGTAGTGCGATCTCAGAGTTGATATATTTAGTTAGGGGGTGTGGGGGGGTGCAGCCCTCCACATGGGTGGGTTTGTTTTAGGTTTAGTTTGTTCCACTGTATTGCGGGGCAAGTGTTTGTTTGCCCTGTAAGTATTCATTGATTCGCTGAAATGCGTTTCGATGCATACTGGTCGATCTTTAAGTGTTTGATATTACAACATTTCAACGTCGTAATATAGACCCTATTTTTCCATAAGAACTATAATTATTGAGCGTATGCAAAATGGAAAGACTATACAAGCTCAATCACAGACATCTAGGGGAGACTGCATGTAATGATTGGCACTTACATAGCCTGCAGCAGTACATTTCCACCCTAGTTAACTATCAAACAACCTCACTGGAAGTCCCAAAAGCTGCTATCCTTCTAAAAAAAACTAAACTGGGAAAATAATGTGGAGGTCTGCTTGGTGACCTTTAAAAGACATGAAAGCAATGGCCTCAAGCCTATACTGGACCAGAATTTTATCATCATATCTGACTCTGGATTAATTGAAGGCCTATATGAACTTAAATGACACAGATTTCTAGGACACCAAAAACTGAAATGAGAAATATTGGCAAGAGCTGGAGCTTCACTTGAGCTCCAGTCTCTTAAGTTTCACATCTAGATGCGTACCACGGACATACTTATATGATCAATTGTAAGATCACAAATGACTGTAAATGCATATTTTAAGACTGTGGCTAGAACTGTATATGAACAACAAGACTATTGACGACATCTTAGTGAAATGGCAGCAATCAAAATGCCAAGTGACAAAAAGCTGAACAAAAGGCCATAAACCTGAAGAAGAGCAAGTCTGAAAAATCACTCTTCTCCTTATAACTTCTTTTTGCAGGGGGCAAGCCTCCCTCCTGCATCCCCCCACCCCCAAACTTATACATACCAACTCTGAAATCACCATACCTTGGAGAAGAGGGAATATTCTAAAAAATGAATCTTGGACTTAGTATATGTAAGTCTGATCTTTTGTCCATTCATTCTCCATGTTTTGCGACTCACTCTAGCAAGCCCTAACATTTCAAATGGTTACCCTATTGGCTGTAGACACTTTTAAAGGAGTACACCTTGCAACTTGAGAAAAAGAGTATTATTGAGTGGCCCTAAGTATTTCAAGCATGTAATTGGTTTAGTGGAATGCTTGTAATTAACTGAATTTGCAACCACTAAATTAGATTTGTATGCACCAAGGACTAATAACAAGCTTTCTTTTAAGTGCCCTGCTTTGCCTACAAATGAGAAAAAAAACTCCCCCCATCTGAATAGATTTTAAATACTGTAGAGGAAAGGATATAGCCAAATGCTTCACACTTAATGACTGCAATGCTATGCCTGCAAAAACTTTTAATGCTATTCAACAGACTGCAAATAAAAGTATGACTACACAATATGACCCTATAGAATGTGGTAATAGTCAACTTTTAACTACTGCAAGAGATGAATCTGCTATCACTGCACTGTTACAAAATGTGTTAAGTGCTTCATTATAGTAGCAGAAAAACAAATGCAAGGATTGGTGGATTCTGGGAACATGTTTATATCAGTCAAGGTACAATGTGTTTGCTAGCACAAAATACCTGATAAACTAAAAAATTGAAGTGATATGTGTACACAGAAACAAGAGGGAACTTCCTATGATACAAGTAACAATACATCTCTTAGGTAAAGAATTACTCCCTGTGGCTCTAGTACTCAACATATGATATAATAAATGGCTAAACCTAAGAGCTACTGACACTATGGAGGAAGTGGGGTTCAGGCTGATATGTTGGCTGAAATATTTAGCCCCAGTAAAGCAAAGGGTATAGAAGTATAAGACAAAAGAAGCTAAGATTTGGCTCTGGATGAAAGAATTAAACAAATCTAATGAATCATGTCAAAAGGCACCCGATGTAAAAATAATGAAGGAAGTCAGTATAAAGACTGATGGAGAAAGTGATACTTGTAAAAAGGTGCAACTTGTTAAAGTAATAAGAGATGTCAAAGTAGAAAATGACAGAAAGGGACATATATTTAAGAATAAAGTAAGGAAAGTGGGTGCACAAACTGAGGAAGAAATGGATGAATCACAAACTGAAGTAATAGAGAAAGGGGATCCTGAACAAGACCCCAAGCTTCTCCTTGTTACACCAAAACAAAGAGCCAAGCAGAAACATAAGCTGGGCCCTAAGGGTAAACAAACAAAGGAAATGCTGAAGTAGAGAAAAGGAAACTACTGGTACTCCTGACAGAAGAAGATGAACTTCATGAAGTCTTTTATATGGAAAAACTAGATGAAGGGTATAGCTTGTACCAGTATTTGTAGGAAAAGATGCCAAGGATACCACTTCTACTGAGAATACAGATAACAACAGTGATGACATGTCTGACTTACACATAAGCCATGGTAAATGGGAAGACAGTACCCTAGGTTTGACTGGAGAGAACATATACAGATGATGAGGAACCAAACGAACATAGCAGCCCAAATACATACCTCTACTCTGAATTAAGAAGTGACATTCCCTACAGGGTAACACAAGGCAGAGAACAGATAACAACCTACTTGTTCATTTCTAGATCTTTTAACACTTGTGTAGAAGCTAGAACATAGCCACATTTTTAGTTATTATTTAGAGACAGATAAGACAAAAGCCATGTTTTTTACCTTGATTTTACTGGCCTAGTATTATGAAAAAAGAACTTTTGTGCAACCTGCTAAAGGACAGCACCCATAACAGAATTTTAAGAGCATTTTGATACCCTTAACCAATGTAGATGCATATTGTGGGTCCTCTCATAAAACAAAGTAAGGGTTGGTCGAATATATGGGGATTATGACTGGGTCAGTGATGATAACCTCTTAATTAAGTGTTCTCATCATGGATGCCAAGAAATTTACCTTGAGAGTGAGGCATCCATTTTGAGAACACATAATAAAGAGTTATGATCGGTGACCCCATCATAATTCTTTGTGGTGCATGGAATTTTATCTGTTCTATGTACTACTAGTTAAAAAAAAAAGAAAAGAAAAAAAAGAAAAAAGAAAATGTTAAGTGCTTTGATATCTTTTAATACCATAAAGCCCTTGGGGGACACTGTAAGAAAAGCAGTGTAATGCTTTCTGTTACATTTACATTCACCTATCAGGGCTCGCAATGGCCAGATTTTCACATAATGTCTAGATTTTTGCCTCATTTGCTTTGTCTGTTCCTCATAAAGTCCATGCTGACAAATCACAGAGGAATGAAGTCACTGAATAGTGGCATACATTTGAGCTTGAAAGTTCATTCCTTTTAGGAAAAAAGAAGAAAACACTTCCGGCAAACATATTGTTATTCTAGCTACTTTCTAAGTTTTTAAGAGAAAGGAACACATTTGCCTTTCAGACAGTAGTACTGCCACGGTCGTTTACTACTCTGAATTCTATTACATTTTTAAAGCAAAATAGTTAAGAATATATATACATATATGCATATATAAATCTAAAAAAAAATATATATATATATATATATATATATATATATATATATATATATATATGTATGTATGTATATATAGGTTCCTTATTTAATTTTGAAATACTAAAATCACAAATTTCAGTATTTCAAAATTATAATAGCGAAGTCTTGAAATCCCTGAACACCAGAAGCGCGAAATTCAAAATCCTGAAGTACGGAGATTTTGAATTAGCACTTCTGGTGTTTTGGTGTGTGAATGGTAAGATGTGAGTTTGGGTATGTATGTGTATGTGTGTTGGTTAGGGACTTTAGTGTATGTCAGTGTGTGTTTTGACTGTGATGTGTGTGTACAAGGGTGTGTACAATGTGCGGGAGTGAGTTACCTGTGTGTGTCTGATTGTGCAATCTCAGAGTTAGTATATATAAGTAGGGGGGAGTGCGGGGTGCAGGGGCCTTGCCCCCTGCTTACCTGTAGTGTAGGATATTATGTTTGAGTTGGGGGAAGTTGTGTGTATGTGTTTGTGTGTGCTGTATCTGTAGTGTACCGTTGGGATTTTGAATTTCGCGGTTTTAGGGTTTAGGTGTTTTGTGTGTTTTGCTATGTAATTTCGAAATACTGAAATTCGGGATTTCAGTATTTTGAAATTACATAGTGAATCATATATATATATATATATATATATATATATATATATATAGGTCTCCTTCTGTTTGTTGAAAGTACATTTCACTGACAAACAGAAGGCCAAGCCGACTTCGAGCCTACATCGAATGTGCCCTTTCGCGAAAGCCAATTCGCCGAATCGTGTTACAGTGGGAATAAGGGAAAATATCCTTTTCCCCGCTGTAGTCCGATCTTGGAGTTAGTATATTTAAGTAGGGGGGTATGGGGGCTTGCCCCCACCCCCGCATAAATGTGATTTAGTGTTTTCTTTTTTCTTTTTTTTTTTGTGGGTTTTTTTCGTTATTTTGTGTTTCGTGAAAGTGCATTTTTGACAGTGCACTTTCACTAAAGTGAGTTTGACGGTTTACGTTTTGATGAAACGTAATTTTGATGGATCAAGATACATCCATATATATATTCACTGTTATTAAAAGCTACTGGTAAATCTTATTGTAATCCTTTTCTACTTCATGTTTGTGCATGGATGTTTACTCTTTTTTTCTGTCTCCTTTATTCACTTTACTAGATGTCAATTGTCTTGCCCCTTGAAGCCATTTTAAAACTGAAAAGGGTTCTTGTGGTGAGATCACTTGCCCATTTATCAAAAGAATAAATACAAATTTGATTCTAAAAATTCTTAACTTTAACTGTGCCATTCAAAAGCCTTTTTTGGTGTTGTTGTTACTGTTGCCAAGGGACAGAGAAGGTTTATAATATTTTTCAGACTTGCAGGTATAAAGTTTAATCACTTAACCATAATCAGTAAAATTCAAGTTCAGAATTATCTCATATTTAATTCACCCCAAGCAAGTTCATTAACTTTCATTGTAGTTCCTTTCCTTTACAGGTAAACTATAGCAATTTCTGTCCTTGTTCATGTGCATGCACCAAACACACACACACGCGCACACACACACACACACACACACACACACACACACACACACACACACACACACAGATATACATGCAATAAACATCATATCCAAAATTTACATGGTAATTTTTTTTCTTTCTTCACTCATAATGTAGAATGATTCTTCACAGCTGTCAGTGTTGCTCACAAGAGGCCCTAACAATAAAAGAGCAAGTATATACTTTGAGGTTACCTTCAGGTAAATGAGTGGCTGACAGGGTATTGTATAAAAGCTGCTAAACCACCCACATGTGCACTGCATTACATAACTATAATAAAGATTTGTTACCAGTGAATGTAATGTCACCTTTCTGAATAACTCCTTCATCAAGGCAAAAGAAAGGCCGTCACTGTTCATGCTTCTTTGCTTCCATATATGAAAGCTGAACAAAACCCTTGGCTTACTTTTTTGTTTCTCTGAACAGTTTAAATGAAGCCACGAAGATTCATATAGTGAAAAGGTAATGCAAATAAAAAAATGCCTGTTGTGCCCACATTATTGTTCGGCACTTTGAGGGATATCATATAGTACTGTGAATATTGGTAGAAAGGGTGAATGGTGCCCCACTTGTCACTGGAAAAAGTAAAATCCATGCAAATAATGGAGCACAACAGAGCATTATCTAGCTGTCTGCAAAGGCAAGCTGGTATCCTGTATCCAGTAGGTCAAAAGCAGGCTGGCAGATCTAAGGACAAAGAAAATACCACATATATGTATATGTACTATTTCATTATGTAACATACCATTACCCTGCATACTGTACAGCATAACAAACCCTGACAACAGTGTATAATGACATTTGTTTGAGGCACTGATAATGACTTTTGCGGCTGTCAAGATCATAATGTTACTAATTAGAGCCTGCGTGGTAAAATGAGCATCTCTGTAAGACAGTTTTACATCAGTGCATGCAAAGCCTGAAAACTCTATGATGTACTGTCTCCAGCTTTACTCAGTCAAATGCACACCCCTAACTGAAGCATGGATAAAATATAAAAAAAATATTTAAAAAACTACTTTCATTCCTTGTTTTACTCTAAAGCCATGTTTTATTGCTTCAGTCTTGACCTTTATGTATCACATTATTTCTTCTGAATAAAAGTTAATTTTGCTCTTTTTATTCTTCAGCCTCCTGCCTTCACAACCCAGAAGTCCCAAGTTTACCCATTTATTTCCCCTCTAAGGTGAGAGCTAGCTCATTCATTCCCCAGTCAGCATGACACTCCTGTGACCCATTAATTCCCAGCCGAGGCAAGACTTTATCAGGCCACATGTTGTGCCTTTAGAGACAAGAGTTTGGAGCTGGCACAAATTAAATATACAAACTCTGAGGTCGTGCTACATCCTTTAGAGACAAGAGTTTGGAGCTGGCACAAATTAAATATACAAACTCTGAGGTCGTACTACACTTAGGAAATGAGTGAACTATAACTACACTGTGTTACTCCGATGTTATTATGAGGAGCAAGAAACTTTGTTAACTGCTCACCACCAGCCAAACGTACAGTAACATCTCTACCGCTACATCTACCACTATGTATGTACTTACAACAACATTTTTTCACTTTAATAGTCTGTTCTAAATCAGACATATACCTTTCAATTATTAGCACTTGTTTTTCTTTTTTAAAATTCCCTAAACTTCTCCAGTGACACCAGCAGCTTGCAACGTAACATCTGCCATATTTTTTTACATGCTTACTGTAAAATCTTAAAGTGACAATGCAGTATTTAACCAAATGCCATTTAACTTTTACAATACATAGTTATTTTGTAACTCAATCTTGTAAACTTTCAGGAAATTGACTTTTGAAGTTTATGATCTCGGTCTTTTGTAGGTTGGTCTACCGGTAATACAGGATTTAAAAATAGACCCCCCACACACACACACACACACACACACGCACACACACACACACACACACACACACACACACACACATATATATATGTGTGTGTGTGTGTGTGTGTGTGTGTGTGTGTGTGTGTGTGTGTGTGTGTGTGTGTGCATGCTGAAGATAAGTTTTTAACTGAAGACCAACCAAACCTACCTAGCTAGTATTGTGTGTTAAGAATAGATGATACGTGTCTTTATGGAAAGGAAATGGATTTTTATTGACTGGAGTAATATACATGGGGATTTCACTTTGTTAGAAGAAATGTGACAGTGACTGTGATTATGACAAACCTCAGCTTTGGCCAGCTAAGAACTTGGTTATATTCAACTGGACGTATAAGAGAATTTAAGTACCTTTATCTGCACTTTTTTAAAAAAAAAAAATAAAAAATAAATACAGTATTTAATTTGATTTAAACTGTGTTGAAGGAATACTTAACTCAAGTGGCAGTTATTCTGCTCTTCAGTTATTCCCACCCACCTTCCCTGTTTTTGTTTTGGTGTTAATCTTGGTGGCCTTGAAACTGCCCGCCCCTCAGCCTGCCTCTGGGCCCATCTCATTTGCTCACTCAACTGAGTGCAGTGAGATCATATTCTGATTTCAGGCACTCCTACTGTGTACAAAGAGAGCATCTGGGAAACAGACAAAAAAAAAATTAAGCTTATTTCCTGCCTTTTCTGTTAAGTGGTATAGACTATTTGTAGGCTTCTGAGCCCCCAGGCCCTTCTGTGTTTGAGGGAAGCCTTCTAGCTTGTTTTTTTTCTTATAACTAGCCAGTTTTCTAGTTTCAGCACTCAAATCTGTTTCTTTGATCTCAGCACTTGTTCAGATAAAAAAAAAAAAAAAAAAATTATCTGCTTTTACTGTACTTGTGTTTCTACCTACTTCATTTTACTTTTGCATCATCTTAAAAATACTCAGTTGTATTTATTACTGCTTGGTGTAACTCATTCTAAGCCTTTTGGTTTAAACACTTGGGCTTCGGACCAGTTGTTTTGCACTGAGAGGGTTTGTGGTCTGCACTGTTGTGGCAGAACAGGTAGCTTACATCCTTCTAGGTTGGGAACTGCTGATTGAGGGCTCAGTGTCTGTTATTCTAAAAGTGTATTAATTCTGGTTTAAGCACTTTGGCTTTCAGGCCAGTTATTTTACATTAAGAGGGTTTGTGGTCTGCACTCTTGTGGGAGGAGAGGGTGGACTCTGCCCTTCTGAGCTGGGAATTTCTGGTTAAAGGCTTATAGTGCATGCATATCTGAACTGCTTCTTACCGAAGTTGGTGCGCCTTGTTTGCTGTGGCATAGACTGGATTCGGGCCTGCTGGATCTAGCTTTGTTTGTGTAACTTGAGCACTAATCCAGACATTCTCTAAAGTATTCAATTGTATTTATTACTGCTTGGTTGTAACTTGATTAAAGTGTAGCTATCATTCTAAGTCTTTTGGATTAAGCACTTGGGCTTCGGACCAGTTGTTTTACATTAGGAAGGTTTGTGGAAAGCACTGTGGTGTCAGGACAGGTAGCTTTCATCCTTCTAAGTTGAGAACTGCTGATTGAGAGCCCAGTGTCCAAGGGTATTAGTTCTGGTTTAGGCACTTGGGCTTCAGGCCAGTTATTTTACATTAAGAAGGTTCGTGGTCTGCACTCTTGTGGGAGAAGAGGCTGGACTCTGCCCTTCTGAGCTGGGAATTTCTGGTTGAGGGTTTATAGTGCCTGAATATTTGAACTGTATCTTACTGAAATTGGTACACCTTGTTTGCTCTAGCATAGACTAGATCCAGGCCTGCTGAATCTAGCTTTGTTTATATGCTTGTTGTTTGTTTGCTTGTTATTTCCCTGGAAGCTAATTCCACCTAATACGCGGCTTCTCAGCGCTTCTGTGGATCACTAGTGATATCTGCATTGCTTACCGTACTAGTTCCTTGTTTCACTTGAAAGAAAGTTACTGTTTGTCGTTTTTGCATTTAGTTACTTGTAACACATTGCACTCAGGTTACCTGGCACTTGCTCACTAAAGCAATTATATAAGTCAGCACTAACAATTAAAAGCACTACACCCTCACTCCCCACTGGCCCTTGTTTTCAATTATTAAGGAATTCCCAATATTATTCTAGCATGTCCAAAGGTCAGTTGTCAATCTCCTGTCCGGTCCAGCTGGTGAATCTGGGAATCTTGAGGCAATGTTATAACTGCCTCATGTACACAGACAACCCTCTCCTCCTCCCACATAACACAAATACTTGCGAGAGATGCAGCTATTTAGCCAAACTGGAGGCTGAGCTCTCTCAACTCAGGACTGGCAAGACCAGACAGGAGGAGAAGGCAACTACACACACCACAAAACCAGCCTCACATAATGCTACCACACCATTGAATCAAACACATAAACACACAAAGACATACTTGGAGGCTCTGAGTAAAAATTTACCTAAACAGCAGAGGCCTCCAAAGCAGACACCCAAACAACTGCTACCTCAAGACACCCCACAAGCAACACATAAACCACAAAAGCAGTGTGCAAAGCAGTCACAGCCGTTAAGGCCAAATACAACACCAAACATACTTGTCATAGGTGACTTCATAGTCAGACACACTGACGTCCCACTCACCAGGCTGAACAAGGAGAGGGTCACAGTAAGCTGCCTATCAGGTGCTAGAATCCGCCACATAACACAAGCACTCTGGTCACTCCACGGCAAGTACAAATATGACACAGTCATTGTCCATGCTGGTGTGAACGACCTGAGACGTACCTCCCTGGACTGCATGAAAAGAGACATAGAGGAGCCCTCTGATTATGTAGCCCAGGCAGGTATGACCCTGACCCTGAGCAGTATCCTTCCTTCACCAAGAATGATGCCACAATATAGAGACAAGATGATCAGCTTTAACAATTGGCTTAATGTCTGGTGTCATTCAAAGGGGATCCAGTGTCTGTCTGCCTGGGATGACATGCTTGACAAGCCACGCTGCTTCGCAAGGGACGGCTTGCACCTGTCACCCCTGGGATTCCGGATATTGGCTAAGGCTCTTACCACCCCCATAGTGCCTTTTTTAGGCAAGGCTCAAATTCTAAACCTACCACCCTAGAAAACAAAAATGGGAAGAAACTGAGGGTAATGCTGCTCAATGCCAGAAGTCTAAATCTCAAAATGCACGCATTCGAGGCCCTTCTCAGTATGGAGAACATCGATGTCTGTGCTGTAACTGAAACCTGGTTCAAGGCTCCTGAGAGCACCCCGGCACTATTAGATTTTACCTCGTATCATGCATTCCGGCCCCAAAACCCGGACCACACCACAAAAGGAGGGGGTGTATCCATATTCATAAAGGATACCCACACCTCCAGGTTGGTGGCAACGCACGAAGCTTTGGAAACCATCCAGGTGCAACTAACCATAGGCAAAACTGCTCTACAAATTGTAGCATGCTACAGGCCACCCTCTCAAACTCAGAAACCCCACACAGCCTTCCTGAAGACACTGGAGGGTATAAATGTATCTCCAAACACCATCATATTGGGTGACTTCAACTACCCGAATATAGACTGGGAACATTACTCAAGCCCTAACTTTCTAGCCCAACGGTTCCTGGAGTTCATAAATTCAAATGCCATGGAACAGCTAGTCACTGTTCCCACGAGAGGAGAAAATATACTAGATCTCATTATCACAAACATGGGGACAAAATGATCCACACCGGAAGTATATCCCTCATTGGTGAGATCTGATCATAAACTAATCTCACTGGAAATCCACATCCCGCCCCCACCCCAAACAAAAAAGACCACAGTGAAGAACTTCTCTAAAGCAAACTTCACACTACTCAAGACTGGTGTGGTATCCTTCAAGGCCCCTGAGCCAGTGGAAACCACAACCCAAGCTGCGGAAGCCCTTACAAATGCCTTCTATGAACACCTCCAGGACTGCATGGATCAGGCAATCCCAAATAAAACCAAGACTCTTTCCACAAAGGGCAAACGTCCAGTCTGGTGGACCCCAGCCATTAACAAACTTTACAATAAGAGGAGAAAGCTATTACATGATAGAACAAAATCCATAAAAGGGAAGTCACCCCTGATCATTATTAGTAAAAAAATACAAGCACTCATAAAATCAACTAAGGCCAATTTTGAGAGAAACATTGCCATGGATTCAAAGGACAATCATAAGGCCTTTTTCAGCTATGTTAGGAACCTGGGTGGAAACTCCCAGATATGCTCAGAATTAGTCCAAAATGATACAAAAATCACTGAACCCACAGACATTGCCAACATACTGGCAGAAAGGTTCAGTGCAAACTTCACCCCCCTTTCCCCCCTAAAGGAGAGATAACTATCCCAGCAGAGTGTAGCCTCCCAGACATCTCAAATGCGCAGGTGAAAGCTGCTCTCTCTAAAGCTAAAAACACAGCATCAATGGGACCGGATGGTGTCCCCAGCTGTGTGCTACATGAGCTAAATGAGGAATTAAACCCGCACATAAGGCAGCTGTTTAATCTCAGCCTTACCACAGGATACGTGCCCAAGGAGTGGCGTACGGCAACTGTGGTTCCACTCCACAAAGGTGGTGCTTCTACAGACCCTGGTAATTACCGCCCCATAAGCTTAACAAGTCTAGTCTGCAAAGCTATGGAGAGAATCATAATGGAGCTCATAAACAAAGATATAGGGGACTTGCAGACATTGGACCCATCCCAGTTTGGCTTCGTCAAGGGCAGATCATGCCTTTTGAACTTGGTCGACTTCTTCGAAACAGTCACCAAGGCCATTGATGAGGGAAAGGCAGTCCATACAGCCTACCTTGACCTTGCAAAGGCCTTCGACACAATACCCCACTCGGGTATTGTAGAAAAACTTACCAGCTTAAATGTAAACCCATATGTCACAAGATGGGTTGCAAACTGGCTTAAGGACAGAACCCACAGGGTTAGAGTTGCTGGCGTTATGTCAGACTCCAAGCCGGTCACAAGTGGTGTCCCACAGGGCTCGGTCCTTGGCCCCCTATTGTTCGGCATCTACTTCTCAGAAGTACAGGCCAACATGGGAGGACTTTGGCTGACAAAGTTTGCAGACTGCAAACTGGGTGCCATAGTGGAAAGTGCATCGGACACGGATATCCTTCAGAAGGGACTCACGGAAACAGATAGCTGGTGCCAGAGCCATGGCCTGAAGTTAAACACCAAAAAATGTATAGTCATACCCTTCGGGAAAAACAAGGTAACCCCAAGCTACCATATAGGTGGCAATCCACTAAGCACAGAAGAGGTTATCAGGGACCTGGGGACCCAGGTTGACAGTGGCCTTTCTTCTGACACTCACGTTGCTAAAGTGGTTAGAAAGACCTTCTACATTGCCCACCTGATCATGAAGGGATTCACATCCAGATCTAGTGAGGTCATTGTTCCCTGTACTCTTCACTTATCAGACCAATGATCGAGTACAATGCCCCATTCGGGATGTATCTCACCCGACATCTGCAGCAATTGGAGAGACCCCAAAAGTTCCTCACCAAAAGGATAAAGGGACTCCAAAATCTGTCATATGCTGCCAGATTGAAGAAACTCCAGCTCTATTCAGTTGCATACCGTCTGCTCAGAGGTGACATGTGCCTGACATACAAGGCCATGTCCAACCCAGAATTAATGGACATGCTCCACCTCAAAAATCCAAATCCACCAAAACCACTAGAGCAAGCAACTTAAACCTTAGCACGGATATAAATAGGACGTGCTGGAGGGATAGATTTATCACTCAGAGACTCCCTATGCTGTGGAATAAAATCCCGGTCCATGTGAGGCAGAGCACCTCGCTGGCTCTGTTCAAGAGAAATCTTGACCTGTGGATGGGAGATCGTAGGTTTATCCCGGGAATCATCTCTGTGTCACTGCTGGACAGAGGCACAACAAACTAATGGGCACAGTATTTTTTCATATAAGGGGTGGCGTAAGCCACAAAAATTTGGGCTAGGCTTATAAATGCCTTAGGGCAGATAGCCTAGTATAAACCTATGAACCTATGAACCTATGATTAGAAAATATTTGCTCTGGGTGTGTAGTGGATGGTACTTACCTTCAAAATCCCTCTAATCTAAAGACACAACATTATAGAAAAGATTTTGGGAAACGTTAAGTAGGAATGTAGTAACACAGGATAAGTGGTGAAATGAGTTATTATAGCTGGTGTGTGTCATAAGGCTGTATCTGTTAACATGGAATGCAGAAACCATAGAAAAAGTATCAAGAAAGGGATGTCAGCTGAAGATAGGGTAGCAGAAAAGAGGAAAATATTTGCCCACTATCAATTAAATCTTTTCAGTGTCATAAAATAACATCCAGATGCAATATTTCAAGCAAGTAGATTAGCAAAACTTTTTTCTTTGGATAATCATTTGCTGCCCACATAAAAAGAATCTGTTCTTTTTCCGATATCATTTATGAGATATGAGGTACAGGGCTACACACTACAAAGGCCACACATGTAAGGATGGTGTAAAGTATCTTAGACCTCAGACTATTCTAAGCATAGCCCATTTACTGACAATGCATGGTCTTTTTGTCCAAATGGATCATGTGATATGAGGCATCTGATTACCACATGGGCATCTATATAGCTGTGGGTATAATGTGCATATAAGCAATTTACTAATTAGAGGTAAGATGTAGAAAGGGTGGGGTACTATGAGCTATGTATTCTTAAACAACTGAATATTTCCCAGACAGACCAACTGAGGCTGGTTACAAGGTAAGATCAGTCGACCATAAACTTTCTTTGATCTATCACACCACAGAGGCAGAAACAGCACCCAACAAATTACAGGCTCACCACGAAGCTTGTAGCAACCAGTATAAAACAATTGGCACTGTGGAGGTAGCAGATGAATAATCACAAATGACCCCAGGTGTTAAAAAATGAACATTAATACAAAACTGCACAGAAAAATAAACACTTAACAGTGTCACTGCATTTTTATCCTGCAGCTAATACGTCTTCAGATAATGAATTACCCAACCACATACATTTATATACCCAAGCCAATCATCTAGTTACATCAGTTAATCAAGTAATCATCAAAAACCTTGTTCCAACACATTGAATAAATAAGTGTACATATATAAGAATATTTACATCTAAAACCCTATTCAAAATTAATTTACATCTAAAACCGTAGTCAAAATGAATGTAATCAATATATGTTTGTACACTTAATACCATTGACTTAAAATTTCAAATAATGTATGCTATGTCCAAACAATAAGGATGAAAGCACATATAATCAACTTTTAAAAAAAACATGAAAATTCTACAAACGTTATTAATATTAATTAACTAACTTCTATATAGCAAAAACAAGAAAAGCTACCAAACAATGCTGCCCTCTAGTGGCCATAAATAATTAAAAATTCTCCTTTTAAAACATACTAAACAAAAGTGAAGTACTTATATAATTTAATATAAAACTCATTCCAAAGTATATTACATATTATTATAATGATATATATTATAAAAGAATAAAAATAAGATCCCAACCAAAACAAAATTAATAAATATATAAATGTACTAAAGTCCAGCAGACCTAAGTTATAAAACTGGGACCAGTGAGACATTATCATTTAAACCCATTGCTCTATTTCCTTCCAAAACTAACTGCAGGAAAATTACCCAGTATTTAACTTTCGTTTCCCATCGACTTCCTCTTGAGTCCTGGAAGACCTCTGCTAATACAAAAAAGTATATTTTGCCTTTTTACACTACAATGTGTGCTTGTATAGAGCATTTGCCGTGTCCCTTTTCCTTATATTGTAGAGGTGTTCATAAATCCTCTTTTTCAGATTCGGCTCAGTTTTTCCCACATAAAAAGCATCACTTTTTTACATAAGCCCAGGTATATTAATCCATTACTATTACAATTAGTAAAATTCCTAGCCTGTATGTACCTATCCCTACTAGAGATATACACGGTCACTATTACTTATATACACGGTCGCTATTACTTATATAGTGATATTAGGCACATGCTGCACACTTAAATCTACCCCATCTTTCTTTGCTAGGTCCCTTATCCTGATGTTTAGTAATCTCAAATATACTTTAATGTTATAACCTTTCCTAAAGGTAAATTGAATAGGTTGTTTAAATATTTTATCTAAGTCGGAAAAACTGGCAAACATATTCCAATTTTTCTTAATTATATTTTTAATTAAAGTACCATCATTGTTGTAATTCATCACAAATGTCCCTTTAAAGACTGAATTGTTCTCTTCCTGTGTCACTTGTGCCAAATTATGGTTCTCATCCCTCTGCCGCTTTATTTGTTTTAAAATGGCATTTTTCTTGCCTATAATCAGGCTATACGTTTCCATCCTTCCCACTTTTGCTTCAGTTATAACATCATCTAAAAATTTCATAGGATACTTCGTCTCTAAAAACATATTCATTAATTTAACATATCCTTTATTAAAATGTTTTCCTCTGAGGTCATTTTTCAAATTCTGATGAAATGACCCTTCAGTATACTCCTTTTCTACTTATAGGGGTGGGCACTAGTAAAATACGGGTTTATATCATACGTTTGAAGTTTTAAAACTTCGAATCTCATATGATCGACATCATATGAGAGAAGTTTTCAAACATCGAATGTTTCAACGGAGATCGCTGTAGGGAATATTTCCCTTCACTTCAATGTAGTGCAATCTCGGAGTTTATATATTTAAGTAGCAGGGGGTGTGGTGGGTGCAGGGGGACTTGCCTCCCTGCATAGAGCATTCAGGTAGTTTTTTTTTTGTTTTGTTTTTAGCTTGTTTATATTTTAAGTTCATTGTTTGAAAATTTCGCTCATATGGAGTCGATCATATGAGATTCAAAGTTTTCAGACTTTGAACTTATAATATAGACCCTAAAATACAAATAGGAGTTAGAAAAAGTATCTTTACACTAGATGGTTGATTTAAAAGTTTGCCTCTCATCTATTTTATGAATCCTAACATCTAAGTAATCAACTTTTTCCTTAGTAATTTTATATGCAAATTTAAGGAAATCTGTTGTAGACCCTATGTATTCTATAAGTTCCTTAAGTTTGCCCTCTATATCAATCCAGAAAATACAGATGGGAGCCATGGTGGTGCAATGGTAGCATTGCTGCCTCCAGCAAGATGTTCTCCCGTTCGATTCTCAGCTGGGTTCTTCTGTGTAGAGCCTGCATGTCCTCCCCGTGGTCGAGTGGCATTCAAAAGACATGCATGAATGGGCATGCCTTCGTTGAAGGTTGGGCATTGAGCTGGCACCTCGGCACCATAAAAATCTACTGCCAATCATTAGCGGACCGGAGTTCCGCTGTGGCAACCCCTAACCGGGAAAAGCCGAAAGAAGAAGAACATCAATCCAGAAAATACATATATCATCCACATAGCGCTTATAAAAGTTCCAACATTTAGCATTATTTGGAGTTAAAAATAAACGTCTGTTCCCAAATGTGTAATACTATATTAGCGTAGTTGGAGGAACAACCAGTTCCCATCGATACCCCATTAACCTGCTTTAAAAAAATTCCCTTTCAAAGTGAATAAAATTGTTCCTCAGCACCATCTCCATTAACTCCACCAATAATCTTAACTCTCTAGAACTAAAACTGCCTTTTTCAAACAATGTTTATTCAAATCATTCTCATCCAACACCATGTGGTATAACTGAGAATAGGTCTATTACATGTAACAAACATCATTTCCTTATTATGTAGGTCTTTTTGTATTCCTTTCAAAAAATCCCAGGAGTCTTTCAATATATCAACCACCAAGAACAAAAAACTGATTGGCTTATTTTGGACTTTTTTCCATCACAACATTGTTTTTTAAAGGACATTGATTTTATTAAATACTTGTTTGTGGACGCTGGCATTTTTCCTGAGCCGTTTTTCTTGTTTTTCACATCAGTCTTTCAATATATGTACTTGTTCTGTCCAAACTTGTTTAAGCTTAAAATCTATATATTTTGCTATTCCATAGAATAAGTTTTGGTTCTACTAGCGGCCACTATGAGCCTAAGTTGTGGGTCCATAACTTTTGGGATCCCGAACATGGACAGTATGATCAGTCCACAAATAATGATACGCATCAATATCTATAATTTCTTCTAAAAGTATGTAATTTAACATAAAATTAATTTTAGAATAAGCTATGTAGATTTCATTTTTTTGAAACAATGGAATATTTACTTTCACCACATAATATGTCCATCATTTTACGTATGCATAATATATTATCCATTATCACTATCTCTCTCTCTCTCTTTGGTTTCATAACTCTTACATTCTTATTCTTACTAAGTTCTTCAAGTAATTTTCTTTCTGCTAGAGGGAGATTAGTATAGCTTCACTTAATTCTCTTTCAACCACCTTCTCAAAATTCTTCATTTGTGTAAATGCACAGGTGGATTACATATACTTTTCTTTTTAAGTGTCACCCCTGTTCATATCTTCCCTCCCCTGCAGGGAATATCAGCTCAGAATTCTTTGTTCCTATAAATAATTTAAGCTCAATTAATATTTTACTAATATGACTTATTTTACTACAAACAAATGTAAACCCTTTCATAAATAAATTAAAACAGATTCTATTAACCTCTAAACCACTGTAGTTAAATATGTTGAAATTTTTATAAGAGTACATATATCCTTCCTGTTGAATTTGTTTCTCCTCTAAATTTTTCACTTGATTTTTATCTCCAAAATACCATTGCTTCCTAAAATTTAACCATTTTCTACTTGTGCCCTTCTTCTGTTGTAATTTTAATAAGTTGTTGGTTTATTCTTTATTCTTTTCACCCTTCTCCAAGTGAGAAATTTTAAATGGTCATGTATATCAAAATTATCATATCCATCATTCTCTCTCTTTTGTGGTGTATACTGATTCCCTCTACCATAGCCAGCCTCCTGTAGTTACCAGTATTCTCTTGGTTAGTTGGTATATAAAAGTGTTTATTATTTTCATTGCATTTGCATAAAGTACATAAAAGGTGTGTGTGTGTGTGTGTGTGTGTGTGTGTGTGTGTGTGTGTGTGTGTGTGTGTGTGTGTGTGTGTGTGTGTGTGTGTGTGTGTGTGTGTGTGTGTGTGTGTGTGTGTGCGTGTGTGTGTGTGTGTGTGTGTGTGTGTGTGTGTGTGTGTGTGTGTACGTATCTGAATGTTGAGGCTACGTTTTTAAGTGAAGCCCAACCAAGCCTATCTAGCTAGTGTTGTGTGTTAAGACTAGAGGATATGTGTCTTTATGGAAATGAACTGGATTTTTATTGACTGGAGTAATATACATGGGGATTTCACTTTGTTGGAAGAAATCTGACAGCAACTGTGATTATGATTAGAAAATATTTGTTCTGGGGGTGTAGTGGGTGTTACCTCCCTTCAAACTACCTCTAATTTAAAGATGCAGCATTATAGAAAAGATTTTGGGAAAAGTTAAGTAGGAATGTAGTAACACAGGATAAGTGGTGAAATGAGTTATTATAGCTGGTGTGTGTCGTAAGGCTGTATCTGTTAACATGGAATGCAGAAACCATAGAAAAAGTATCAAGAAAGGGATGTTAGCAGAAGACAGGGTAGCAGAAAAGAGGAAAATGTTTGCCCACTATCAATTAAATCTTTTCAGTGTCATAAAATAACATCCAGATGCAATATTTCAAACAAGTAGATTAACAAATTTGTTTTCTTTGGAAAATCATTTGCTGTCCACATAAAAATAATCTGTTCTTTTTCCAATGTCATTTATGAGATATGAGGTACAGGGCTACACACTACAAAGGCCACACATGTAAGGATGGTGTAAAGTATCTTAGACCTCAGACCATTCTAAGCATAGCCCATTTACTGACAATGAATGGTCTTTTTGTCCAAATGGATCATGTAATATGAGGCATCTGGTTACCACATGGGCATCTATACAGCTGTGGGTATAATGTGCATATAAGTAATTTACTAATTAGAGGTAAGATGTAGAAAGGGTGGGGTACTTTAAGCTATGTATTCTTAAACATTGAATATTTCCCAGACAGACCATCTGAGGCTAGTTACAAGGTAAAATCAGTAGACCATAAACTTTCTTTTATCTATGTTTTTGCATGCTTATATACAGTGGTGTAGCTAGGCATACTCACTGTACTCAAGTGAGTATATTTTTTTGAATATCTCTCAGAAACTTTATAGTTCAAACAGCACCAAATATTTACAACTGTCTGAACTTTTATGTCTTATACCATGCTATACAATATATGCTTTCCTGAAAAGAATGCACTTCTAACATAGCCATTTTATGGTTACAAGTAGCAACAACTGAAAATAAAGTGTCCCTTTCCCAAGAGTGCAGGGGCAGCATTTTGATTGGTGAGTACATTTTTAATGTGGTGGGAGCAACAGGCATGAGTACAAAATGTAAATTTTTGGCTGCATCCCTTTATATATACTGAAAGAGAAATCAGTCATGGCCCCTTAGAATGTACTGGAAATTTCAAGCTCAAAACATCCTGCTGCCCTTAAACTTGTAACATGTCAGTCATTGACTGAGCAGTATATCGAAGTCCTGGACCTTGGTCATAATCAGCAACCACATAGCAGATTTATACATTGTAGATTTATACATAGTTAATTGGCTTCAGCTACTAACATTTGACTGACAGAAGACACATTCAATATCAGCTTTGGTCAGCAGATAAAGTATTTCTGTAAAGCAGAGATATGATCTATAAGGTATTTGCCAGAGCAGTAAAGTGAGCAAAATCACATTATTAGCAAGGCAAATGCCTCTGTGCGTTATAAATAAGCAAAATAATTTATTGTCAAATGTTCCAGATGATGCTATTCAAGAAATCACGCATCTGGATTCAATTGTTTGGACTTCCTTAAAATTAATACTTCCAGCACAGTGTCTCATACTGTTTTGCAGTACTGCACTCCTACTTTTTAAAATTTCTATAGAAAAAAAAATCTGCTGTTTTATTTTCATTATTATCAAAGACTGGAAAGATCTTCCACATGAATGATCTTGGCCTTTCACTTTCGTTGTTGTGAAAAATGTTTCTGAGATTGTGTCCAAAGCATTTTGAGTGAGTTAGCATGGAAAAAAAAATAATCCCCTCCTTTTTCTTAATCCTAGAATAACAGAAATTAAAAGACATGATGAGATTATTACCATAGTACTGCCTTTAAATTCTCCCAATTTCAGCCAGAGGAAAATAATTAATTAATCAATTAATTAATTAATTAACTAAATCCACATGTACTGCTGATGCATAGCCCCAGAGGTTTCATGAGTAATGGATACATTATAACCATGCAACACAATAACGAGGGTTCAATACTGGAATTAGAAGTCTGAGAAGATTTTCTTATTTCTGGCATTTGCTGTTTATAGGTGATACATACTATCATCAGTCCAGACCCCCCAAGATCTATATTCTCTGCTAGGTTTCCTCTTTACAAACTCTTCATTCCTCTAGATTCAAATAGGTTCTCCATAGAATTGACAATGATTGCTAGATAGTTCTTTCAGTATAAGGACCTACTACATATAATTGATTGCATATGACACTAAGTACATGAAGTGAAACCATTAACTATTAGTACTGTAAAAGTGTCCTTCAGGATTGGGGCAGAAACGCACATAAAATAATACAACATATTTTAGTAGCTACATATGAACTTTCACATCATGCAAAAAAATTTCCTTGAAACCTCATCTTGGAATTTTCTTGGCAAATTCCTGCCAAATACTATGGCTTTGCAGCCAGCACTCAGTGCTACTATAATATAATACTAAATGTTCCATCACCATACATATTTATCATTTCTGCTTTTGAATGATACTATTTATTTCCTTCTTCATACATAGAGCACCAGCTGTCAGATGAATAATTTTGTTTCTGAGTCTCATATGTAAATTCAGCAATCAAGTTTCATCTGCCCTAAGGCTAATACAGACAACTACATCCTCCCATGCATAAACTCATGATAAATTGCAATCATCATCATCCTCTTCCTCAGTCTAACTTTCTAAGAACGTATTTAAAGATGTAAGCTATACTTGTACTATTCCCCGTAATTAAAATCAAATAACTTAAAACATTAAAATGAATGCAATTGTTTTGAAAACAAGATGTTATACAGCCCAACAGTATCTTCAAAATTGAATCAAATAGAATAAAATGTAAATATAATCTAAAACTAATAACTTTTGCACTAAATACCATGCTATTCAGCCCAACAGCGGTGCAGATTCAATAAAGCCTACACAGCCTACTAAAACTGTGTGGCTTCATAGTACAATGCGCACATGATAGCATACCATTTTGTATTCAGTAAGTGGCTCTACATACTGTGTACAGCTATGTAAACAAAGTAAACATTGTGACATGCTAATTACAACATAAGCAGCTGAACTGTATGCTAATCAACCAGTTTATGATGGAGTAGCTATTCAATGGGCTAAAATGCAATTGTGTAGACTCAGTATAATTTTCCCTGCAAATTCCAAAACCTATTACAATACAGCCACGAAAAGGAGTCTATACAGAAAGAATGTTAGGGGCTGCAGTTGCTGTTATACATATGCATGTGCAACATGCACTAGTCTATGCTGCTGCTTCTGCAAATAGACCCCAGCCAAGAAGAAGGGTATTTAGACCCCTGTTAACATACCACAGTCTGCATGATGTGGAAATTGTAGAGTGCTACAGGGTGGATAGAGACACACTACAGGAACTCTGCAACCACTGTTGTCCACAACTGAGAGCAAGGGCAAATCAAGGGGAAACAATACCTGTGGAGACTAATGTAAGTGTAGCACTTAGAATATTAGCTACAGGAACCTTTCAGAGGCCAATAGGGCATATGTTGGGGATATCACAGGCATCAGTATTCAGAATCCTATATAAATTCCTGAATGCTATGCTACAACATGCCACTGATTACATACATATATATACCCACAGAAATAGCAGGATGACTACACAATGGCAAGAGCAAATCTCTTGTAACTCAGCTTTTGATGTGGAAACACACAAATAGTACCTAGCTTCCCCACCACCAAAACAACACAAAAATGACAGTTTGTAGAATCATTTGTTATGAATACTTTCCACACAAATTTCACAAAATGTGTACACATTTACAACACAAAAGTAAATTGTATATGATTGCTAGTCACTGTTCACTGAGTGCAGCACTGCCCTGGTGGTGTCTATGGGCCATCTTAGAAGCATCACACCCCTCTGTCATTGACAATATAGTGCTTTACATTGCCATGGAATAAGACAGAAAAGACTGTGAAGTAACCAGTTTTAACAATAACACTTGTAATGACAGTTAATAAAGCTATCTGTGAAAGTCAATGCATGTCAAAAATGCCTATGCCAAGAGTGAAGTATAAGAGCATACATATAATAGTTTAATCCCCTAATGATATATATAACAGAGTTTTTATAACATGTGAACAAATCTAGCATGTTCCTAAAAAATACAAGCATACCATAGCAACATCAGAAGCCTTCTGCACAGATAAATCTAAAGGAATTTCAATCATCTGTGTTCTACAAATACACATGTCCTCTCACCTTCAAGTTCCCTAGCTACACAATTACCTTGTTGTGGTACAGACTCAAGCCTCTAGGCACAGTGAAGATACAAATCAGGAGGTGTGAACTCATTAGAACTGCTGAATCCCAAACTTTTGGATTTGCGTAGCACATGTAAACACAGTGTTGGCACTTCCACAGTGCTTGTTGCTAATGGAGTGCAACTGTGAATGGTTATTGGGAGGGAGAAGGAATACAAAACAATTCAGACTCCCTACCAGCAGTGAGTGTGTAAGCCAGGATACACTTACAAAAGGTAGAAGTAATTGTAGCAAGGTTTTAACTGGAAGTGAGCAGCATACGTTTCTCAGTCTCTGTTCACTAATATCCAAACTCCCCTGCCTTTGCTGAAAAAATGCATATTATTGTCATTTAATATTCTTATACATTTTAAGGACAATGGTACAAAATGCCTTACAGATTGCATGTCTAAGATTACTGCTCAGATAAGAGAAGAATAAACACAATTCAAAGAGGAGACAGAGTTACATTGCTGTAAACAATATTCATAAATTGTTGTGTGATCAGCCTCTCTCTTGTGTCCACACCATGCCTTTCAGTACATCAGGCAATTAACATTCTCTAGCACTCTTTGTTTCTGTAGCAGTTACAAGTTTTCAAGAGTCAGGTTGTTAGCCCAAGGACCAACCCTCCTCAGAGGGTATACCACACACTCGCACCTAGGGCCAGTTTAGAGTGTCCAATCCACCTATTGCATGTCTTTGGAATGTGGCAGGAAACTGGAGCACCTGGAGGAAACCCATGCAAACTCCAGACAGATGGCACCCCAGCTGAGAATCAAACAAAGAACCTCTTGTTGTGAAATGACACTGCTAGCTGCTGTACCACTGCACCACTCTGTGTGATCAGTCATTGCACTAAATATGAAATCAGAACATGTGCAAACAACTGAGAGTGTACAAATGCTATATATCTTGTTAATACTGTGGATGAAATGGGACTTGCTTGTGTGCACAATGAATTTCATTTCTGCTGCAAAGCTGTTTCTGTGGCACAGAGGAATAAGACACCCTTACTGTGTTTTGTAATTTCAATGGTTTGACAGTTCAAATCCAGACTTGTGTAAAAATCTGTAATGTGCTTATGCTAAAATGTATTTTGTAATGTTGTTAATGCAATATTTTATTATTGTTATTTTTTATAATATTAATATTTGCATTGAGCATGGCTTAGCACAAACATGGCAAAATGGATATATCAAATACATTTCAGTTGTCATACTTCTATGATAAAGACTTCATAAATTACACTTGTAAACCAAGTGTGTGTGTAAAGCACCTGGTAAACATGATAAACCACACACTATGTGGTTCAAGTCCCACATTTGTTTTTTAAGAATGAAACCTAATAAGCACTTCTTATAAGGGCAATACAAGGTAAGCTTGGGCTATCATGTTTGCACATCGCTTACCTTCATACAAACACAGTCTAATAGCCTATACAAGAAGCAGACAGAACACCTGCAGACAGTAGTCAATTACAAAATGGATACATTGTTGCATTTTTTGCTTACCATCACTCAAACCCAAGTGGCATTGCTCGATGGTCAGCAATCTTCCACAACACCTGTAGGACCAGAACACCTACAGACAGGAAGCAGACATTAGATAATTTCAAACTGGATATGTTGTATCCTGTATGGTTTGCCACTGCGCAAACACACTAAGCAGTGTTGTGCAATGGTCAACACATAGACAGAGTAATGACTGTGAAAATATACAGCTGCTACCTAGTTGTTCCTGCTGCAGAAGTTGTAAGTTTAGGGTTATCATACAGGTGAACACAGGTTCTAATCTAGCTAAGCCCAGACTTTTCTTACTGATGTTCTACTTTACTTTATATAACAATTAACAGTAAAAAATACTTACACACAGGAATAACTATCCATAACATGTGGATTGAACATACACAGGACATCAGAGATATATTACATGTGTAACTGTGGGTATCAGTACAATTATGGTTGTACAATTACACAGTTACAGAGCCAGAGTCATGCTTATGCACTCACCTTTATAAAGTATGAAACAATATAAACATAATTATAAATAACAATGGGTATGTATAGCACTGGAGCTCATATAAATTATTGTGTGACTGAGGGTATACTGACAATTATGTTTCTATAATTATAGTTGTCTTTTCTAGCCTTGGATGGACTTCAGACTTCAATGATACTCATACACACATGAATGTATAAACCAGGACCTTGTCAGGTCACACACATACATTGTTAACCCCTCACTATGTCATATATATAGTTATATATAATTAATGAACGTATCTGACAAGCACTTGTGCTGTGGCAAGGATGAAAAATCACCTATGTTGAAGAATATGTTTTGTTTATGTTGCATAGGTATGAATCCCACATTGTGCAAATTTACTTTAGCAGTGTGTAAAGCCACACAACCCAGCCACTGGGGATGTACAAGCCAGTGCATTTGTTTGTGCCAGTCCTAAGCCCAGATAAATGGGGAGGGTCGCATCAGGAAGGGCATCCGGCATAAAACTTGGCCAAATCATTCGTGCGGACACAAGTAAATATTTACATACCAGATCAGTTGAAGCCTGGGTTAACAACGACCGCCACCAGTACTGTTAGCCAACAGGGTGCTGATGGAAATTGGGCTACTGTTGGCCAAAGGAGGAGAGGAAGGGAAAGGTATGGCCAAAGGCAGGAAGAGAGGAGAAAGGCTAGGACTGTGGTAGTGAGGGTCAGAACTTTGAATGTTGGCAGTATAACTGGTATAGGGAGAGAGCTAGCTGATATGATGGACAGAAGGAAGGTTGGTATATTGTGTGTGCAAGAGACCAAATGGAAGGGGAGTAAGGCTAGGTGTATCGGATGTGGGTTCAAATTGTTTTACATTGGTGTGGATGGGAGGAGAAATGGCATAGGAGTTATCCTGAAGGAACAGTAGGCTGAGTGTTTTGGAGGTGAAAAGAGTATCAGATAGAGTGATGTTTATGAAGCTGGAAATTGATGGTGTAATGATGAATGTTGTTATTGCATATGTTCCACAAGTTGTGTGCGTGATGGACAAGAAAGAAAACTTTTGGAGTGAGTTGGAATTGAGTGGTGATGACTGTACCCAAGGGTGAGAGAGTGGTGATTGGAGCAGATTTCAATGGGCATGTTGGTGAAGGGAACAGGGGGGATGAGGAAGTGATGGGTAGGTATGGTGTTAAACAAAGGAATGCAGAAGGTCAGATGGTAGTAGATTTTGTGAAAAGGATGGACATGGCTGTGGTGAATACGTATTTTAACAAGAAGGAGGAGCATAGGAAGATGCACACAGGTGGATTATATCTTATGTAGGAGGGCCAGTTTGAAGGAGATTGGAGACTGTAAAGTGGTGACCGAGGAAAGTGTAGTTAGGCAGCATTGGATAGTGGTTTGTAAGATGACATTGGTGATCAAGAAGAGGAGGAGGAGTGTGAGGGCAGCACCAAGGATCAAATGGTGGAAACTGAAAAAGGGTAATTGTGAGGTGGAGTTCATGGAAGAGTAAAGACAGGCACTGGGTGGCAGTGAAGAGTTACCAAATAGCTGGGTAACTACAGCAGAGCTAGTAAGGGAGATGGCTAGAAAGGTGCTTGGTATGACATCTGGACAGAGGAAGGACAACAAGGAGACATGGTGGTGGAATGAGAAAGTACAGGAGAGTATACAGAGAAAGAGGCTGGCAAAGAAAAAGTGGGATTGTCAGAGATATGAAGAAAGTAGACAGGAGTATAAGGAGATGAGGTGCATGGCAAAGAGAGAGGTGGTGAAGGCTAAGGATAAGGCATATGAAGAGTTGTATGAAAGGTTGGACTGTAAGGAGGGAGAAAAAGACCTGTACCGATTGGCTAGACAAAGGGATCGAGCTAGCAAGTATGTGCAGCAGGTAAAGGTGATAAAGGATAATAAGGAAAACATACTTACAAGCGAGGAGAGTGTGTTGAGCAGATGGAAAGAGTACTTTGAGGGTTGATGAATGAAGAGAATGAGAGGGAGAGAAGGTTGGATGATGTGGGGATAGTGAATCATAAAGTGCAATGGATTAGCAATGAGGAAGTAAGGATAGCTATGAAGAGGATGAAGAATGGAAAGGCTGTTGGTCCAGATGACATAGGTGTGGTGCATGGAGGTGTTTAGGTGAAATGGCAGTGGAGTTTTTAACCAAATTGTTTAATGAAATTTTGGAAAGTGGGAGGATGTCTGAGGAATGGAGAAAAAGTGTTTTGGCATCGATTTTCAAGAATAAGGGTGATGTGCAGAGCTGTAGTAACTACAGAGGGATTAAACTGATCAGTCACAACATGAAGTTATGGGAAAGAGTAGTGGAAGCTAGGTTAAGAAGGGACGTGATGATTAGTGATCAGCAGTATGGTTTCATGCTGGGAAAGAGCACTACAGATGCTATGTTTGTTCTGAGAGTGTTGATGAAGAAGTACAGAGAAGGTCAGAAGGAGTTGCATTATGTTTTTGTAGACTTCGAGAAAGCATATGACAGGGTGCCTAGAGAGGAGTTGTGGTATTGTATGAGGAAGTTGGGAGTGTCAGAGAAATATGTAAGAGTGGTACAGGATATGTGCAAGAGTAGTGTGACTGCGGTCAGGTCTGCGGTGGGAGTGACGGATGTGTTTAAGGTGGAGGTAGGATTACATCAAAGATCAACTTTGAGCCCTTTCTTATTTGCAATGGTGATGGACAGGTTGACAGATGAGATCAGACAGGAGTCTCCATGGACTATGATGTTTGCAGATGACATTGTGACCTGTAGTGAGAGTTAGGAACAGGTGGAGGAGACTCTGGAGAGATGGAGATATGCTCTAGAGAGAAGGGGAATGAAGGTTAGCAGGACTAAGAATATATGTGTGTGAATGAGAGGGAGGATAGAGGAATGGTGAGGATGCAAGGAGTAGAGGTGGCGAAGGTGGATGAGTTTAAATACTTGGGATCAATAGTTCAGAGTTATGGTGAGCATGGAAGAGAAGTGAAGAAGAGAGTACAGGCAGGATGGAGTGGGTGGAGAAGAGTGTCAGGAAGTGATCTGTGGCAGACGAGTACAAGTAAGAGTGAAAGGGAAAGTCTACAAGAGGGTAGTGAGACCAGCTTTGTTATATGGGTTGGATACAGTGGCACTGACAAAAAGGCAGGAGTTAGAGGTGGACATGTCAGAGTTAAAGATGTTAAGATTTGCACTGGGTGTGACGAGGGTGGACAAGATTAGGAATAAGGATATTAGAGGGTCAGCCCAGGTTGGAAGGTTTGAAGACAAAGCCAGAGAGGCAAGATTACATTGGTTTGGACATGTGCTGAGGTGGGATGCTGAGTATATTGGGAAAAAGATGCTAAGGATGAAGCTACCAGGTAACAGGAAAAGAGGAAGGCCTAAGATAAGGTTTATGGATGTGGTGAGAGAGTACATGCAGGTGGTTGGTGTGACAGAGCAAGAAGCAGAGGACAGGAAGAAATGGAAACAGATGATCCACTGTGGTGACCCCTAACAGGAACAGCCAAAAGAAGATGCGTGTGTAAAGCCACACAAAAAATGCATCAGGTCATATAAATTGCATCCCCAATACATGTCTGCAAAGTTAAATCAAGTAACAGGTACAGCAGCATCCAAAACAAAAACTAATGCCAACTATCACATTACCCATCTTAGTTCATAAACTGCCTTTCTCTGTTTTTGGCACTGTTGTTCTCCACTTAACATAACTCAGACTCAGATGGTATGGTTGCTTGTGTTTGCACACTAGCATTAAAGGTGATAATACAGCTTGGTGGGAAAACACTCTTAACTGTTGCTGTTTACCCTGAGTGGGCATGTCTGGAGGTAGAAGGGAAGGTGCCCAATTTATGGCTCAAATGTGGGATGTGAAGAAGTCCAGAATTTTCATTGGACTCTTTGTAAAGTGCCACAGCTGAAAGCTGCTGCAGGGGGATTATGCCAGGTCTCACTACAAATGTGAGGTTTGGAATAATCTGACCAGGCTGTCTCCAGTGTGATTGGCATTCCATGCACTGCAGACCAGTGCAGGCACCACTTTAATTACCTCAAAAGGACTGGATGAGTTTTGGACTGCTGACATCCCACAGTTGTGTAAGTATACAGATCAAGAGAATTAAATTAGACAGAAAGCTGCATATAGGCAAGACTGGTATGCATAATGCTCTTCTCTTATTCTCTACGTTTCATTCTACTGCCTACCAGGAGATAACAGTAAACAGAGAAGCCCATGCTGAGCAACTAGAAAGACTGAGGGAAGCAAGGGGTATGTATGCAGCACAACATAACTATTGTTTTATCTAAAGTATTACTCTTCTGCACAATAGTAGCAAATTAAGCATGCATATCTTAAATGTAAAATCAAGCATGCATGTTTCAATCAGTAACACAAGCCATCTGTAAGAGTCAACTGTAATACTGTAGTCAGACATTATGGATTTAAATACTACAATTAACAAATATAATAGCAACATCATTTAAAAACATTACATAATAATTTCAACAGAAGTGACATACATGCCATGTTGTTAGCTTAATCTGTATTATTTGATCAGGCATATGTGCAGTATATGCATATTGTAAGGATTACTTAGTGTAATCATCAGTTATAGTTTGTAGTTGTTAAAAAGTATAGCTAAATCTAAAAGTAGAAAAAAATATTTATATTGCACTAATTTATTGTGTGTCACATATGATTGTACTAATTATCTCTTTTTTCTCTTACCTCAACCCTTATCTCTCTTTTTTATTTTTATACGTGTGGTCACAACATTTTGATGTCATGAATTTCTGACAACTCACAAAGTGGTTTACAACACAGGGAGGTAGGCCAGCTATTGTGGCTCAGCCTACCACCACTCCACCTGCACCGACACTCAGTACATCTGGAACCCAACCTGGCAGTACTGCCTCTCCTGTCCTGTACTACCTGGGCCTTCCCCTCAGGTAGCATTACCCCAGCAGCTGGTGCAGCAGTACCCTTCAAGACTAGTGGCAGAGGTGGGAATTTTGACACCTGAAAAGAGATACCAGGCTTGGAGCATGAGGTTGTGGAGACCACCATTGGTGTGCACCTTCATCGGGTGGAGAGAATGCTCTCTGTTATAGTGCATAAACAAAAACATCAAGCACTCCAACAGTCAGTAGAGTAAGGGAACAGTGATGACAGTTCTGCGGATGAGGACTAGATTCTCACTGTCTCATGTTTGAAGGACCTGTTGTGTCCCTCACCATTCCTGTGTCTTGTCTTGTTTGTCCTCTTTGTCTGCATCTGCTTCCTCACCTACCCTACTTACCTGATCAAGATGTGCCTACATCCCTTACGCAACATTTCTCTCTGAAAGAAATAAAAAAAAATCATAAATGGGCACTGGTCCAACAAAAAATACCATACCATACATAGCTCTCCATTTCACACATGTGTCTTCTCGACACACTTGATTCAGTCCAACTGGTTATACAACATGATTACATTGTTGTTACCCCTCTTTGTTGAGGTGACAGTCCACATTCAACCAATATTTATAGGATCATAGGAAGTTACTAGGCTATTGGCCCTGAGGATCTTACAAGCCTAGCCAATAATTTAGCACATGTTCCAAGTCAGCACCCTATGCCACTATCCAGCATGGACACAGCTGGAATCCCAGGGGTATATTTTCTGTTCCCCATCCAGTTATCCAGGTTGCACTTAAAAAGGATTAATGTGGTACTCTGCTTGACGTAGAGAGGGAGTCTATTCCACAAAAAGGGGAATCTCTGGGACACAAATCTGTCCTGCCAACAAGTCCTATTGATGTCACATACCAGGTTGAGGTCACACATGCAGGTTACTCAAGTGGAGTGTGACTTGTGGATATGCAGCAGTCCCATCAAGGTAGAGTCTGAGATTGCTTGTATGCCAGACAGAGATCACCTCTGAGGAGTCTGTAGGAGACTGAGTTGAGGGACAGGGCCTTTAGCCTATCAGTGTAGGGTAGATGTTTGAGGCCCTGGATTCTCCTGGTGAGGAACCTCTGTGGTCTCTCCAGCTGCTGCATGTGCTTTGTGAGGTACATGCCGAAAGGGGCATTGTACTCTATAATGGGTCTTATAAGGGAAGAATGCAGGGATGCTAGGACCAACTTATGCCTGGATGAGATATCCTTACTAATGAGGTGGGCCATGTAGAAAGCTTTCCATACAATGGTGGCAATATGATGGTCAAAAGTCAGTTTGCTATCAACATGGGTACCCAAATCCCTCACCACTGATTGTATGCTTAGGACCTTATTATCAATGGGATAATTTGTGGGGACATCACTCTCCTCAAAGAGGATTATGATGCATTTTTTGGCATTCAGTTTGAGCCCATGTTTCTGGCACCAGTCATTTGTTTGGGTGAGACCCCCTTGGAGGATGTCCACATCGCTAGAGGAATTGATGACAGTACCCAGCTTGCAGTCATCTGCAAACCTGATCAGCCATAGCCCACTGGTTTTGGCCTGCACCCAGAAATGTATATCCCAAACAGCAGAGGCCCCAAGACTTTTCACTGGGGTACACAGCTCATTACGGGTCTACTGCTTGAGGTGGCTTCCCCAATTTTGACTAGGTGGGTTCTATCAGTGAGCCAGTTTACTACCCATCTGGTAACATATGGATTGATGCCTAGTTGAGATAGTATATCCATTATACCTGAGTGGGGAATACTATCAAAGGCTTTTGCCAGGTCAAGATAGGCAGTGTACACCCTCTTCCCCTCATCCATGGCCTTGGTGACTGTCTCAAAGAAGTTGACCAAATTCTATACATATTTGCATTTTACACTGTTAAAGAAGTGGATAGCTATGTTTTTTCCTCCCTCCCTCCTGCACATTCCTATATTGCTTTTCCTTTGTTCCTCCCCCTGCTAGCCTCCCATTTCACCACTTTCCTATCTACCCCATTTTAACACCTTTAATCTGGTCAAAAAATAGAATCACACATCACACATATAATTAAAAAATCCCCAATGAAGCCCTTTACTTTTTGTCCTCTATGTTTTTTGCAAAATTTTAAATTGCACACCAATTCCAAGTGAAGGTGAATGGCTCTTTACATCCTATGGCATGGTGCTATTACCTTCGTGCAATGCTGCTTAAACCCACTGCACTAAGGAAAGACACAGTTAAAGTAGAATAAAGAATTAATGAATTACATTATGAATACATATGCAAAATTATTACATATAGCTAGATTCAAACCGTGTATCATCTAGTCTCAAAATAAATATCTCAATGCACATACACCTGCCACCACAGAGTCAGCAAAGCAGTAGGTGTGTTTCTTACACTCAGTAGTATCCAAAGTGCTGACTGACATGCCTCTCCACTTAACATGCTTGCATGGAGGTAAGCAAACCAATAGAACTCCATAATTTTATCAATGAAGCAAAGGCCTGCCTTTGCGCATTGTTTAACTATGTGCAAATGGGGAAAGCAGTAGAAATGTTTTTTTAAGGTTAGACAATTTATGACACTACATTTCTGATATGAACTATTTACGAATACCATAGTATCTTTTAGATGTGCCTACCATAGCCAGTATGGATAAGTACTTCTCAAGTTCAAGTAGGAGTCCTTAAATGTGTATCTCTCATGTGCAAACACTTTGCCATTGATTGTGCAAACCTGCTGCTCAAAGGTGCACTATGGAAAGTGCACATTAGCATGTATTAATTATGTTTACTGCCCACTTAGTTTCATCCCATTAAAGTAGATGTAAAAACACAACCAAAGGGAAGGCACTTTTTAATGACAGAACATATATTTGCACTGTAGTCATGTGTTATCTGCACCCATGCACTTGAAACTTGGTCTATCAGTACTTGTTTCCAAATATATCAACTATACTACAGAAATAAATAAAAATGCTTTGTTACATACCATGTGCATCTTTATACTGACAATAAATATTCAGATTGTCTAATACTTGCAGTAATGTGGACAGTTGTTTGCATATCATTTGTAAAGGTGTCTCTTAAAATATTACTGAACATTGGAAATACAACAGCAAATACTACAGTTTGCACACTCATAAATCTGGTAACATGCAGAAGTTTAATATCTAGACAGTAGTACATGGCTACCCATCCATTTCATACATATCTCCCAACATATTCTCTCAAAAATCCAGTTGATGATGTCATCCACTTTAAATTGTCCAACAGCATTGTAAGAGACAGACTTTTGCCATGGCTCTTGCATTGGAACTGAGTTATATAGCTGGTGTACCTAGTTAGGTAGGGTTCTAGTCTCACTGCATCAACTTGTGTGTGTGCCTAGTCAGAAGAGTGCAACTGTGTTTCCTGCAATTATCAGTACAATCCCAATGAGTACAAATATCTTGACAGTTGTACATCAATGCATATCCATTTAATTCAGACCCCGCAACATCCACTCTCAAACATCCAGTGATGATGTCATCCACTAAAAATTGTCCAGGAGGATTGTAAAAGTCAGACTTGTGCTGTGGCACTTGCATTAAATACTGAGTTCACTAGTCAATCCATTTAAGTAGGGATTTCAATCTCACTGTGGTCAAGTGGTGTGTGTGTGTGTGTGTGTGTGTGTGTGTGTGTGTGTGTGTGTGTGTGTGTGTGTGTGTGTGTGTGTGTGTGTGTGTGTCTAGTCAGAGGAGCATAACTGTGTATCCTATAGTCATCAATACAGTCCCATGGAATACAAATACTTTGACAGTTGTACATGGCTACACATCCTTTTCATTCAACTCTCCCAACATCTTCTCTCAAACATCCAATGATGATGTCATCCACTATAAATTGTCCAGCAGCATTATAAAAGTCAGACTTGTGCTGTATCAGTTGCATTAAATATTGAGTTTTCTAGTCAGTGTAGGGTCTCTAATCTCATACCAGTCTACTGGTGTGTCTGTGTTCACTTGGTTGACATTCAAAAGACCATTTTACACCAGCATGTGGGACACTGCTATTACCATTCTTTTCTCACCAGACACTGCTGATGTCACCAGTTATAAAATGCTGTCACTATAAAAGCAACATTTGTGCTGTGGAGCTTCTTTTAAGTACTGTGCTCTGTAAATAGTTAGGTAAGGGTTCTGTTCTCACTGTAGTCAATTGTGTGTGTGTGTGTGTGTGTGTGTGTGTGTGTGTGTGTGTGTGTGTGTGTGTGTGTGTGTGTGTGTGTGTGTGTGTGTGTGCGTGTGTGCGTGTGTGTGTGTGTTTGTTCACTTGGGTGACATTCAAGAGACCATTTTACACCAGCATGTGGGACTCTGCTACTACCATCTTCTTCTCACCACGCTGCTGATGCTATTACTTATAAAGTGTTGTCTGACACCATACAAGCTAGACTTGTGCTGTAGCATGTGTGTTAAGTACTGTGCTCTGTAAATAGGTAAGAGTTCTGTTCTCACTACAGTCAATTGTGTGTGCATTCAAAACTCATTATGGTGACTGTATTAGAATGATCTGTGAGTCCATGTAAAACTCTCCTCCAAACACCTTGTTGTAGCACACAATGATTATGCCATCCTGTATAACATGCACTCTGACAGTATTCAAGACACACCTGTGCTGGGCAGTAATATTAACTACTATGTTTGCAAGCTGCTTTACCTACACATATACATGTTCTATTCTGACAGCAGGTAGCTTGTGCATCTATACATACAACTGTCACTTGTGAGACAATTTTACATAGGGGTGCAACTCCACATACATGTCCTACACTCCTCACAACATGTTCTCTTCAGCATACAGTGATGCTATCATACTCCATAAAGTGCAATGTGACAGTGTTACAGTCAGACATATGTGGTGTTGCTACTGTGACACTGCATGGCATTTATATTCCACACATACACATGTATAATGTGAAAATCATGCCCAGTCGACTGTTGTGTGTATGTGGTTAGTGTACATTATGTTCATTGTATGATCTTTGGAATCATTTTTCATTTCACTACCACTTGGGAATCTTTCACGTAACCCCATGCATCCACCATCCTCCTTTTTCCTCTGGCCACATAACATCCTTCCTGCAGAGGAGTTGAGGATGTGCTCATGTCAGATAGGCATACACACATTATGAAGTATAAGCCATCTCCAGACCACTGCATGTGTGATTGCTAATTCTGTCATGGTGTGGTGCACGTGTCCCATATGGACATTGGCAGGCTGTAATGCAATCCAGCAAATATACCATGTGCACAATAGTCTTACTATCTTCCATGATATGGATATAGGGATTTGTTTTTACATGGTATGATAATGGCTAGGATTTAATGTGATGATGGCCATTAGCCTAATAGTGTCCCATGACCCTATGAACAGTTGAATGTCAATGTTGCTGTCATTGACATCTGCTATATTGAGGTGTGAATGTACAGTAAGGCTACAAGAGGGTATTACAATATGTCATGTCAGCTAATGTATTGATGGCCATTGCTGCCCTTGCATTACATGCTCCTTCTATAACAGCTGTAATAATATGCCTCCTGAGAACTGTTGACATGTTATGATACACTTTTATGTTTATTGTTGGTGTAGTAGGACATGTGTTGTTATAGTGGAGCAGATCAACCTTCTACACAGTTCACATTCCACCATCACAGTGACAACTGCAGTATGGCACAGGTGTACATGTGTCTACACACTATTATTAAATCTTCTGTGACAGGCATCAATATAAATTCATATTGATTACATGGTCATATAAGTCTTATCTCATTCATATGGCATTATGGTGTGATATGCACAACCAGTGTGTCACATGTTTTGATTCAATTGCAACCTTGTGGAATTCATTGTATGTGCATTTGTATTGTCAGCAGCACAATTTGTGACTATTGCCATTTATGTCAGGAAATGTTCTACATGAACCATAAACAACTGATCTCTAATGTGTCCTGATATGGCATCAGGCCACTCAGACACAGCTTGCCCATTCATGAAAGACATATAGGCATATGCTGTGCAATTTATTACATGACATAGGTACAGTTGTATGACTGTGTGCATAATACCAGTGTGTGGAATGTGATGAATGACCAAGGCTGTATTTGGAGGTCTTTTCACAAATCATTTATTCCAATAAATGTGAAATGTTAAGGGGAATATACCACTAAGTACAGATCTGTATGTGGATGTCACCAGACATATTCAACTGGCGGAAATAGACAATATGTTTGTCTCCCATATCACCCTTTGTCACCACTGGCTATCAGCCAAAGTATACATGCAAAATTACTCAGTTTTTATTCTAAGGAGGCTAGCTCATCTATGCTCTCTCTATAGCTAATAACACAAAATCAATGGGCCCTAACAACATCACAGGTTGCCTGTAGTGTGACTCAAAACATGGACCTACCAGATACAGTTGGATCCATACTTCAACACAGCCTTCAGACAGCCTATGTTCCCATAGAAGGGTGTACCTTAACATGCATCCTTCTGACTCACCTGATGTATGCATGTATAGACCAGTCCTAACTCTCGTCATCTGTGACATTATGGGGCTTCTCTAAAAGGACACAGGTAATATCCCGACTGTGTATCAAACACAGGTGTGATTTGTTCAGGCTACATCCTTTCTGCTACATCTGTTCTGTGTCATCAAGAAGGCCAATAAGCGCATACATGATGACAACACTATCATCCTGCATAACTTGACCTGGCAAAGACATTTGACACAAATCCACACTGAGAAACGGTCACAAGTGGCCATAAACACCTACATCACCAAGTGGGTAGACCACTGGGTCACATATATGACAGATAAATAAGTTGAAGTGTGTGAAATTACCTATATCTAGATTCCAGTGATCAGGTCTGTACCTCAAGGCTCTGTGCTAGGCCCTTTCCTGTTCATTATTCAAGTCTCAGACATCAAGACTGACCTACACAGCCTTTCTCCAACCAGCTTTGTGGAGGACTTTAGATTCTGGGCAATCATTGAATCCAAGTGTGATATTAGTATAATACAGACAGTATGAACACATAGAAAGGATTGTTAACACAGCCATGGAGACACAGTAGATGAACAAAAGTCATGGGGAGATTAGTTACATTTTAAAAGCAAATGCACACGCTGATTATGATATAGACAGCACACCCTGTGAGCTGAACAAGTGGTATGTGACCTGTGTACTCAGGTAGATGGTATGCAGAACATCCACCAGTATGTGCCCACAGTGGAGACTATTCCCTTGTATGTAACAAAACTCCTAGTATGTGGGGGACATCCACATCAAAGGGCATTATAGTTTCATAGTCCTCAGCCCTTATCATACCAATAACTGAGTACAATGCACCCTTTTTCATGAACCTCCCACAACACATCTTCCAGGAATAATTAAGATGTACCACATTTGCCACAGTGAGTTCCCACACATCTTATTGCCCATACCTAAGTATTCTTTCTGTTGCATAACCATTAGTAGTTGATGGTGCAGAGCTGTCATCAAGGTGTTATACCAGATGCATATGTGATACATGTTCCTGCAATGCTCAAAGTAAATACATAGCTGATTGACAACATTGATGGCATGGGTTACATTCATGACAGTGTGGATTGTGCCATATATATGCCATGAACACCTGTCAACTATGCAGTATTGCTCATAATTTCAAATACAGGTGTAACAATGTCCCTCGTAATACCTCTGGCAGATTTTACATTTTGAGGAAGGTGTGCTTTATTCCCCTCAGATTGCTGACAAATCATGACAGTTGTACAAGTGTGTTCTTGCAGAACCATCTCTAATCACTCACAATCACATATGTTTTGTCAAAGACATGCAAATAATGGTGGTATTATGCTGATATTGTCCATGACTGCACATGCTTCTTCATACTGTTGTCCATGAGCCTGTTACTATGTATCCCACTTGGTTGAGACCTTTGCTGACATAACATTTATATTCAAGCAACTAATTTTGCACAGCTTCACAATATATACCTACCCCCTATTGTATATAATGTCCTTGATATATGTCCTCTCCATTGTTCACGTCGGGATGCTTATATCACAAAGATTCCTCCCCACTGATATGTCACTTTGTGTAATAGTCACATAATATACAATACGTTTGTGATGATACAACTACACCCACAAAAGTGGTGTACATACTAGTATGTACTGTATTATGTATATATGTGATTACTACTCATGTTACAACTCTCTTTTCTTCGTGGTGTACATACATTGACATGCCCTCATCTGCTGTATATTACCATGTTTCACCTATCCTCTTCCCCTGCATTCATTCCTACAATTCATCTGTGTGTTCCTTTCAATACACACACTCCCTCAGAATAATTATATATATAATTCAGTTTATGTACCCTTGCTGATCACATCCAAACCAATGATTCTGTATGCCTAACATGTTTGCACAGTACTCTGCACTGACTAAACATTATTATAATGCATTATAACTTTATGAATTGCCTTATATTAAGTGCTTTAGGTGGATTGGATACTCTAAATTGGCCCTAGGCGTGAGTGCATGTGTGTGCCTTCTGTAAAAGGTTGTTTGCTGGGCTGGCAACTCAACATCATAAAACTCCACTGCCAATCATGAGCGGACAGGTGATCCGCTGTGACAACCCCTAACCAGGAAAAGCTGAAAGGAGAAGAAGAAGTTGCCTTATATTAAGTCCTGGTAATCATTATGGCTGTCATCACAATCACACAGAGCAAGTTTGCCTGTAGGTAAACATGTCTGTATATCTGCAGGTGTTTGTGCTGCTTAACACAGTTTTCTGGCCAGCAACATTGTTGCTAGCCACAAACCATACATATATCCATGTAAGTGCAATGCGCAGCATACATATGCAATTAGCACTGCTGCTCATTGAGCAAACACATAAACTCTGTGTAGGCTTTGTGCTAAACCTGCACAGAGTTTATTGAATCACCAGGAGTATCTATATGACTGTTAATATTTATCATAAATGTCTTCAGAATATTCTTAAACTACAAAACCAAAAACAAGACCGGGTATGCATGCCAAGAAGCAATCCATGACCACAATGTATAGTAGATAAGCACTTTCATTCTTGATGAAGCTCCATTAAACATAATAAAGGAACAAAAGTGCTTATCTACTATATGTTGTGGTCGTGGATTTCTTCTTGGCTCGCACACCCGGTCTTGTTTTGGTTCTGTATTTTTATTTGGTTTAACAGTGTTTGTGGAGTTAAAATCCTGAAACTGAAACATTTATTTTAGTGAACAACTGTGGCTGTCTTTAACGTAAATCAAGAGAAAAAAGTATTCAAAGAATGAATGGTGTTTAGAATCCATAGATAGACAGGCACAGAGATGATAAGTAGTATCTTATGCAACATATAAATGCATGTATGATTTTGTGTGTTTGTGTATGTTACTTTTTGCTAATGAGGAAAAAAGAAAGAAAAATATTATCATTACCAGATATCCTAAAAAGGACATGACAACAAGTTTGTAACAAAAATAATAGCAGGGTACTGAATGCAAAGAAGCTATAAAGTATAGAATTATTTACAAACAAAAAGAACTGTTTATATACATGCATTTTAATTTTACTGCAGATAGACAAATAAGAAACATATATGTTAAACAAACCAATATGAACAAAATTAAAATTAAAAGGCATAACAGCAGTTCAATGGCAAAAGCTGTCCTGCTCCTAGATAATTACACAGTGTTGTGCATTTTTTTCTGTTGCCCTTTTAAATTTTGGTCTGGATTCCAAAATGAATGAGAGGAAATCAATGCTCTGACCCACCAATATTACCAAAATAATGTGTACGCACGAGACTGGTATGTGAGTTAAAGAATTGTTTCTCTGTCACGAAGCTGGGGACCATAATTTTATTATAAGGCTGTGACATACCTGTCAGCTTCTATACTCAATCGGGATCAAAGCCAAAAACAAAGGCCCAAAATCAGGGAATATGCTGTATTAGATGTCTACCTACACAAGTAGTCGCTGTGCCAAACAAAATCCCTGTTCTGCACCTAAATTAATTGTATTAGCTGATGGAGTTACTACAAAACCTTCCAGTCACACTTACAACAAGTTAAATGGGTATAGCACTCATATACCATAATGCCTTCTGAAACAAAATTGTTGTAACAATTGTACTGGTCAGGGTACACCTCCTAGTTGTGTCAGACTGTCAGGGCAACTATGTTGAGAGCATTCTTTGTTTTATCCCTCCTACACTTTTTGATTCTGTTACCCAAAAATGATGGTTAGACTAAGAAAGCAGGTGTCAAAAACATAGTGCCTTAAACACACCTGAAAATAATAACGTCAAGGTATATGTTGCTAAAAGTAAATGTTCTGTTGTAGAAAAGTTAAATGAATGATGTGGATTTTATATATTTTATTTGTTTGTTAACTGACTAACCTTGCTATTGAACACAAATCTTTCTTTCAGGTTAAGAGAGTTATTCAGAAATACATAGTTTGTAAGTGGAAGATGAAGAAATCAAACTTAAAAGTACAGGATGAAGATTGTTGGCAGCTCACAGGTTTAACCTTCTGAGCTTAAGTATTAGACAAGATATATAGCTATAGATATAGATATAGATATAGATATAGATATAGATATAGATATAGATATAGATATAGATACAGATATAGATAAAGGTATACATATAGATATAGATGTAAATATGTTCACATGGGTGCAGATCGGTGTGTTTTTGTCGGCATCAGTTTAGTCGACAGCTTTTGATTAAATAGACAGATGGTCAACAGGAATGAGAGATCTCACAATTTCTGGGATTGGGAATATTCCTTTTCCCTGATTTTGTATGATCTTGAAGTTAGTTCATAGGTTCATAGGTAGGTACTAGGCTACCAGCCCTAGGGCCTATACAAGCCTAGCCAAAAAGGTACCCTGGCTTTCACCACCCAAGAAAATTATTTTCCTGTGCCCCTGTCAATCAGAACCACAGAAGTGATCCCCGGGGTGAATTTCCTATTACCCATCCAATCATCAAGATTATTCTTGAAGAGTGCTAATGAGGAGCTCTGTCTGACATAGATAGGTAGTCTGTTCCAGAGTATGGGAAGTCTCTGGGACAGGAATCTATCCCTCCAGCATATTCTGTTTATTGTGGTGACAAGGTTTAGGTCCCTACAGCATGTAGCTCGGAGGGATTGGGATTTCTTTAAGTGGAGTATGTCCAACAGTTCTGGGTTTGACATAGCTTTGTATGTTAGGCAGAGATCGCCTCTGCCTCTGAGTAGGTGATATGCGACGGAGTAAAGCTGGAGTTTTTTGAGTCGGTCTGCATAAAGCATCTGTTTGAGGCCAGTAATCCTCTTTGTGAGGTATTTTTGTGGCCTTTCCAGTTGTTGTAGATGTCTTGTGAGGTACATACCAAAAGGGGCATTGTACTCTATAATGGGTCTAATGAGTGATGAGTAGAGAGGAACAATGACCTCTTTTTTTCTGGATGAGAAACCTTTTGTGATGAGGTGTCCCACGTAGAAGGATTTCCTGACCACTGTGGCAATGTGATTATCAAAGGAGAGACTACTGTCCACCTGTGTCCCAAGGTCTCTTATTACACTTTCGGTGTTAAGTAGATTACTGCCTATGTAGTAGTTCATGGGTACAGAGTTTTTACCAAAGGGGATGACAATGCACTTTTTGGCATTGAGCTTGAGACCATGGCTTTGACACCAGGCATCTGTCTCAGTGAGGCCCTTTTGTAGGATGTCCACATCGTTAGGAGTTTCGATTATGGCTCTTAGTTTGCAGTCATCTGCAAATTTAGTTAGCCAAAGACCTTCTGTGTCCTGTACTTCAGAGAAGTAGATACCAAACAGGAGAGGACCCAGGACTGAACCCTTTGGTACTCTACTTGTCACTGGTCTGAAGTCTGATTTGGAGTCTGCTACTTTCACTGTGTGGTTTCTGTCAGTAAGCCAGTTGGCAACCCATCTTGTGACATAGGGATTTATACCTAGTTTAGTGAGTTTATCTATAATTCCAGAGTGGGGGGTGGTGTTGAATGCCTTGGCGAGATCTAGATAGGCTGTGTGAACCACCTTACCCTCATCTATGGCTTTGGTAACTACTTCAAAAAACTCTATCAGGTTTAGGAGACATGATCTGCCTTTTACAAACCTGAACTGTGTGGGGTCCAGAGTTTGGAAATCTCCAATGTCTTTGTTTATGAGTTCCATGATGATACGTTCCATGGCCTTGCAGACCAGGCTCATCAGGCTAATGGGGCAGTAGTTCCCAGGGTCTGTTGTGCCCCCCCCCCCTTTGTGGAGTGTGATAACTGTTGCGGTGCACCATTCAATGGGCACAAAGCCTGAGGTGAGGCTATGATTGAACATGGTACTTAGGTGAGGTACCAGTTCATTCTGTAGTTCATGTAGAAGGCAGCTTGGGATGTTGTCAGGTCCCATGGACGCTGTGTTCTTGGCTTTGGAGAGTGAGGTTGTTACCTGTGCAACCATGATTACAGGAACTTTGCATTCTTCCGGTATAAAGATGGGCCCTTTAGGGGGTGAGAGGGGGGTAAAGTTAGCACTGAACCTATTTGCCAGGATGTTGGCAATATCAGTTGGTTCTGTATATTTAGAGTCATTGAGCTGTAACTCAGAGCAGATTTGAGTGTTGCCATTGAGATTCTTGATATAGCTATAGAATGCTTTGTGGTTGCCTTTAGAATCAGTGGCGATTTTGTTTTCATTACTAGCTTTGGAGGATTTTATGAGGGATCTCAGCTTCTTACTGAGGCGGACCAGGGAATTTCTCCAATCGTGGGATTTTACTCTTTTTTTGCAACAGTTTCTTTCTTCTGTTGTAGAGGTTGTTTATGGCAGAAGACCACCAGATTGGCTTCCTTTTTTTAGAGGATAGCATCTTGGTTCTGTTAGGGATAGCATGATCCATGCACTCGTGTAAGTGCTTATAAAGTGCATTTGTGTAGGATTCAGCAGTCATACCTCTATTGTCCATCTGCATGGGTGTCATGAAGTTTGCCACTTCTGTCTTAAGAAGCGTGAAGTTGGCTTTGGAGAAATTTTTTGCAGTTGTTTTCCTAATGGGGGTGGGAGCGGGATGTGGATGTCTAGGGTGATTAGCTTGTGATCGGATCTGACCAACGAGGAGCTGACCTCTGGTGTGGAACACCGGTCACCCATGTTGGTGATGACCATGTCTAGGATATTGCTGCCCCTGGTGGGGGTGTGGATAAGTTGATCCAAGGCATTGGAATTGATGATTTTCAAAAAACGTTGATCAAAAAAGTTGATACACGAGTGGTTTTCTCACTTAATGGTAGGGTAATTGAAATCACCCAATATTAGAGTGTTGGGTTGTACCTTAATATTTTCCAGTGTATCAAGAAAAGAGGAGTGGGAATCCTGGGGCATGGTGGGGGGTCTGTAGCAAGCTACAATCTGGATTACGGTTTTGCCCAGAGTTAGTTGAACTTGGATAATCTCGGATGCATTATGCTGAGCAACTAGCTTGGAGGTGTGGCTATCCTTAATGAATATGGACATGCCTCCACCTTTAGAGTTTTGGTCCGGGTTTGGTGGCCGAAAGGTGTGGTATGAATTATAGCCTGGTAATGCAGGGTTGCTCTCTGGAGCTTTGAACCAGGTCTCTGTCACTGCACACATGTCAATGTTCTCCAATTTAAGGAGTGCCTTGAGTGAGTGCATTTTGAGGTTTAGACTTCTAGCATTGAGTAGCATTACTTTCAGATTTTGCTTGCTCTTAAAGAGATCATTTTACTGCACTTGGGCACTAGGCATTGCGGCAGTTGTGCACAGTGTGGATATGTAGATGAATCCCGATTTTTTAGACATCCAGACACAGGGTACCTATGGGAATTGAGATGTACTGGATCCTGTGATACCAGAAACTTAGTTTATGTAGCCTACTGCACACAATGTTTTTCCTTTTATGTAGGAAAAACTAACAGAACCCTTAAGGAACGAATAAGGGATCATGTATATTACATAAACACTCAAAGGGAATGTAGTGCTTTAGCAAAGCATGTACTAAGTGCAGGAACCACGCACAGCTTTTGTTTTCAAATACTGCAGGTTCCAAAGGAGAGTATGAGGTTGGGAGATCTTAGGAATAGCACTGAAAACTTGGAAGTCAGATGGATACTTAGACTAGGAGCACACAGAGGGAGTGGACTTAATGAGAGTGTGCCCCTTAAACCTGTACTTAAGACTAGACCTTTAAGGTAGGTTGATGAACTATGTGTTGTTTTTTGTTCTTTTTATTTTTTATATGCTATATACTAGAGTACTCCATTTTAAGGTTTGGTTTTAAACAGATGCTAGCTTTGTGCTTTAGGAACTTAAAGGCACACCTTGTTTTAATGTGATTAGTTACTATGGTGTTTTTAACTGATTGATTAGTCCTATGACTTAGCCTTGTATATAAAGGATATGTTTGTTCAGTAATGTTAACGTCTGAGGAAGCGGACTTTGTTCCATGAAAGCGCTTACGTTTTGTTGTATATTAAACTGACTTTACGACTAGTGGCGTTATTTTGTTCCTGTTATTGCTACCTTCCTGGGATTTTTATCATATCTATAATATATATATATATATATATATATATATATATATATATATATATATATATATATCTAGATATATATATATATATATATATATATATATATATATATATATATATATATATATATATATATATATATATATATATATATATAAACACACATACAATATATATATCCACACACACACATACTATATATATATATATATATATATATATATATATATATATCCATATATGGATCTCTATCAGGTGATCAAAGTTTCAAAACTTTGAAGACCATATGGCCAAGACTATATGTTCTAAGTTTTGAAACTTCAAAGTAAAAATAAAAAAAACAGTAAAATAAACTAAATCAACTCACCTTTAAGTTTTTGTAGGGGACAAGCCTTACTGTACCCCCACATCCCCTGCTACTTAAGCATACTAACTCTGAGATCGCACTTCAGTGAGGAAAACAGCAAATCCCAAGTTTTGCACTGTATGGCGATCTCAATACAAAGTGTTCGAAGTTTCAAAACTTTAAACATACGGTCTCGGCCATATGGTCTTCAAAGTTTTGAAATTTCAATCAACTGATAGGGATCTACATATGTATATATGTGTATATATATATATATATATATATATATATATATAGTTATGGAAAGGTAATGAGAATGAATTAAGTGGATTTATAGATTATATTAGTAGTACCACTGACTATTTAAATTTTAAGGTTCATTCTTCATTCGAAGATATTCAGTCTTCAGATGTAAAAGTATTTAAGACCAAAAAGCAAGGACATATTGGGACAAGCTTAAACAGGGAGCCCTGTTCTAGTAACTCTTTTTTTATACTATAATACCATACATCATAAAAATTTAAAGTCAAACATTAATAAAAAAGTCAAGCCATCAGTACATAATTTGTTGTGTGACAATGCTGAATGTATAATTTCTTTAATGAACTGAAGCATTTCTTTGTACAAAATAATAGATCCAGAGCAGTACATTGTAGAGATTATTATAGCAATAACCCACGCCTGGGTGTGGGTAATGCTGGATTTACCCACGGTTGGCGTGGTTTGGTCCCGTGGGCGAAGCCCGTGGGACCAAACCAAGCCAACCGTGGGTAAATCCAGCATTACCACCAGGCGTGTTATTATTATACAATGACATTATTTAAGAAAAATAATAATTACTTTACTTAAAAAATGGCATTGTATAATACTTCCTTGCTTCCCTTCTGCCTGTCTGTTATCCGCGGCAGTTCTGATGTACTGCACAAGCGTAAGCCTACGCAGTACATCAGAGCTGTGGGCAAAAGCAACGGTGATCTTCTCCATTACTTTTTACTGTTTCGCTATGTTAAATGGGTTTAACATAGCGAGACAGCTTTAAAAAAAGCAACGGAGAATCTCCGTTGCTTATTTTAAAGCTGTCTCGCTATGTTAAACCTATTTAACATAGCGAGACAGGTTTAAAAAAAAGCAACGGAGAAGGCAAGATCTCCGTTGCTTTTTACATACTGTGTCGCTATGTTAAAGGAGTTTAACATAGCGAGACAGCTTTAAAAAAAGCAAGGGACATCTCCATTGCTTTTTTCAAACCTGTGTCGCTATGTTAAGCTCCTTTAACATAGCGAGACAGTGTTTTAAAAAAGACTTATACTAATGGAAAAAGTCCGGGTGACCGGACCTTTTTCCATTAGTATAAGTCGATTTACAATGTGCACTCTGGCCAATCAGCGTGCACGTTTTAGAATATTAATGGGGGGGTCATGGTATAATAAAGATGTTTTATCACAGATGACCAGTAATATAGGGTGTCACTGGTGATGCAGGTAAAAGGGGTCACTGAGAGAGAGAGAGAGAGACAAATAGTGATGAGATGTGAATTTCTTTGTTACATTATACAGATAAAAATGTTTTTAAAAATAATTGGAATACTTTTAGTACAAATAAGGATATCTTAAATACTTTAGGTACTCACCCTAGGTTTTTAATTTTAAACAGAATAGCCTACAGATCTTTTAGAAAAGGGTATAGCTGCAGGTATAAAACAAGGACAAACTACTACTGCAAGGAATAAAGGGACATATCTTCATTGTTCCAATAATTTGCGGTCATTGTCCTGGCTGTTGTTAATAAACTTCAGCGAAATGGGAAATAACACATGGTATGCATATGGGAATTGGAGCACTAAACACCACCAAAACTTTAGTTTGTATACATCTACTTTTTGTGTTCTGGAAAAAGAATGGTGGACAGATAGAGTGGGGAAATTAAGTAATTTTAGGAACAATGATAAATGTATTAGCAAATTCAATGACCTGCTAATATTTCACCTGTATTAGTATTAAAGCTGAGTTAAAAGCTAGAAGGCTAACATAAAAATTGAAGGAGAGTGATTATGAAGTATAATGTGGTATGATTTTAAACTGTGTATAAAGCATGTGATTCAGGGAGACTGCACCCTAATGAAGTCCCTTGTCAATTTTATTGGACAAAATGCTAACCTCATTACATTATTTTTGCATTTTTTGGTATCCAAGGTATTCTAGCTTCATTACCTCTCTCTCTCTCTATTACTATATGTGTCTGTGTATATATAAATATATATATATATATATATCTATAGAAAAACAAAAGAAAGAATGTAAGTAAAAGGTTCAGATGAGAAGGAAAGAAATGTGGAAAATTCATAAACATAGTGGTAAGTACAGAGATCTCCTGTAACAACCTCATGTTGATGAAGATTTGACGCAGGAATGGTTAAGGAGAGGTGAACTGAAATCAAAAGATGAACGTTTAATAATGGATGCCCATGATAGTGGACTACACACACATTAGTTTACAAAGTCCATTAAACAAGTGGGAGAAACAGACAAATGCAAGTTTTGTAAAAAAGAACTAGAAACAGTCATACATCTTCTTGCTGGGTATGATACATTCATCGAGGATGGCCTGTACATTAAAAGCAAAATAATGTGGCAAGACTATTCCACTGGAGATTGTACAAACACTACAATATAGAAGCAGCTGAGAAATATTGGAATCATGAACCACAAAGCATTACAGGGAATGATGAAATATACATTGTATGGCAAAAGACAATTACAAGAAAAACAGATATAGTAGCCACTTGAAAAAGAGACAAAAATAACATTGATCACTAAAATTGCTACACCAAGTAATTACAGTGTTTTACATACAGAAAGAAACAAAAGTCATAAAATATCAGGATTTGCAGGCAGAAACGAGAGCAATGAGAAAGAAAGAAAGATACCCAGACAGTTCTAGTAGTAATAGGAGCAACGGAGCTAACAAAAAAGAATTTACAATTGTAGTAAGATATGCTACCAATACATGCAACTCCATATGAATTATAGAAGAAGGCAATTCTGGGCACATTGTGGATGCTGAGAATAGCACTCTTGACTAACATCAAAGACTAAAACATTACTAATTGCATGAACTTTAGTTGTACTCTGACTTAAGAATGGGGTCCACTCCCATGATGGTATTAGAAACTTATAACACTTGGAGAAATTAAACCTTACCTGCAATAAAAGATACAAAATTATATTCTATCCCTTGCACCTAGTTTATATCCTATTTACTACTGTTTTTCCTACTTCATTGATTATAGAATCTAGAACCTCATGAAAGTATTTCCATTTACAGCTGCAGTTATCACTAGTTTCAAAATCAAAACTAAAACAAATGTAGTTTGTGACAAATTCACTAACCAGCACAGAAATATTTACAAAAATGTTGTTTGTATAAGTTCACAGATAAGTAAACTGCACTAACTGCACTTGAGGACCATTTTAAGCTTTCTCTTTTGGTGCTTAAATTAACCTATCCCATTTGGTTATAGACTGGCCTTGCCCATCTCATGGTTGATAATTATATATTACATATAATGAGAATAACTAAGATCATACCATAGATAATACGAGGGGGCACATGCACAGGCTAAAGCATTTAGGAGTTGCCTCTGTCCATTAATAGTAGAGGGGCCAGTTCTGGAGTAAATTTTCTATTTCTCATCCATAGATCCAAGTTGCCCTTGAATATGGGCAAGGGGGTTCCTATCACGTAGTCAAACTTTTACAAATTCGAACCTCATATGGTCGAGACCATAAGTTCGAATTTGTAAAAGTTTGAGTGTTTGAATGGAAATCTCCATAAGTGGAGGTTCCATTTTGTTCAATAGGGTGGGATCTCAGAGTTGGTATATTTAAGTAGTGTGGGGTGTGGGGGGGGACAGCTTATTTTGTTTTCCATTTTTTTTTTATCTATAGTCGAAGTTTTGTAACTTTCAACATAATGGTTCGAACATTACGTGATCGAAGTTATAAGACTACAACTATGTGATATAGACCCTGGACAAGGATAAGCATTGATTTATGTGGATGGAAGTCTGTTCCAGAGCAATGGTATCCTCTGTGTGATATACCTATCCCTCCACATTCTTCTGTTGTTGTTGCAGAATAGGTTTATATAGGTTCATAGGTTTGTACTAAGCTAATGGCCCTGGGGCCATTACAAGCCTAGCCCATAGTATTACCCTGGCATCATGCCACCCAACCTTAGTTCCCAGTGCCTCTGTTGAGTAAAGCCACTGGAGTGATCCTTGGGGTGAATTTTCTATTTCACATCCACTCATCAAGATTTCTCTTGAAAAGGGCCAATGAGGTGCTCTGCTTGACATGTATGGGAAGTCTATTCCATAGCATGGGCAGTCTCTGGGTTATGAACCTGTTCCTCCAGCATGTTCTGTAGATTTTGGTAATGAGGTTGAGGTCTCCGGAGCGTGTGGTGTGGCGGGATTGGGATTTCTTTAGATGTAACATTTCTAATAGAGATGGGTTAGACATGGCTTTGTAAGTCAAGCAGAGATCGCCTCTTAAGTAGGCAATATGAGACAGAGAATAGCTGGAGTTTTTTTTTAGTCTGTCCATATAGGACAAATGTTTAAGGCATAGGATCCTCTTTGTGAGGTACTTTTGTGGCCTCTCCAGTTGATGCAGGTGTTTAGTGAGGTACATGCCAAATGGGGCATTGTACTCGATGATTGGCCTAATGAGGGAAGAGTAGAGGGAGATAATGACCTCTTTCTTCCTGGATGCAAAACCCTTAGTAATGAGATGTGAAACATAGAAGGACTTTCTGACCACAGTGGTAATGTGGTGTTCAAATGAGAGGTTGCTGTCAACCTGTGTTCCCAGATCTCTTATAACACCTTCTGTGTTCAGTGGACTACTATCGATGTGGTAATTTATGGGAACCATGTTTATTCCAAAGGGGATGACGACACATTTTTTGGCATTGAGCTTAAGGCCTCGGTTCTGACACCAGTTGTTGGTCTCGGGTCTATATCATATGAGTGAATCGCACAAATTGCGAACGCTCATAATATCGAACGTACTAGACCTCGAACTTCCTATTGTGGGGGGGGTTGCGACAGCCACCCCCCCCAACTAAATATATATTCCAACTCCAAGATCACACTACAGTGAGGAAAGGGCAAATATCCCATTCTTCACTGTACCGCAATCTCAGAAAAAGCACATCGAGGTCTGTACATTCAATATTATGAGCGTTCGCAATTTGTGGAATTCGCTCATATGATATAGACCCGTTGGTCTCAGTGAGGTTTTTCTGTAGGATGTCAACATCACTCGGGGAGTTAATAGCTCCCAACATGCAATCATCTGGAAACTCTATCAGAGTCCCTTTGTGTTGGCCTGGACTTCAGAGAAGTAGATACAAAACAGGAGAGGACCCAGGACCGAACCCTGTAGGACCCCACTCATGACTGGTCAGCAGTCTGACTTGGAGTCAGTTACTTTCAGACTGTGGGTTCTACCTGTGAGCCAGTTTGCAACCCACCTAGTGATATAGGGGTTGATACCTAGCTTAGTGAGTTTTTCTGATTCCTGAGTAGGGAATGGTATCAAAGGCCTTGGCCAGATCAAGGTATGCTGCATGAACCACCTTGCCTTCATCCACAGCTCTAGTGAATAACTCAAAGAAGTTGACCAAGTTGAGCAGGCATGATCTACCCTTCACAAAACCAAGCTGTGTGGGATCCAGAGTTCCCTAGATCAAGTACATCTGATGCCATATGATTTGCTGATGTACAGTAAATCCATAAGTATTGGGTCAGAAGATGCCTTGTTTGCCAGACAAAGGTCACTTCTTAGAAGTCTGTAGGATACCAAGTATAGTGAAAGGGCTTTGATTTGTTGTATATAAGACATGTTGTTTAGGCCTTGTATCCTTTTAGTAAGCTATCTCTGTGGACATCCTCTATATCTACACACAAAACAGAACAAAATGGAATAGCCTACTTAGGTGTACTAATAACAAACAATTTTGAAATAAAAAATATGTATCCCAAATACATATCCTAAACCAACCAATTCTAATGCCTTTCTTCATTTCTCAAGCTCACATCCAAAAACACAAATGAGCTATAGGTTTCCTGGAACTTAGAGGTGACCTATAGCTTGCCAGGATATGGTACAGGACTTTGTCCCAGGTAATCTGGGTGTGGAGGAACTTCAGTGCATCATCCTGTTGAACCAACCTAGAGGTCTGCTTGTTACTGATGTAGACTGAGACACCTCCACCTTCAAACCCTATCTGTGAAGTTGCTGATGCAAATGTGTGGCAGGCACTGAAGCCTTCTACAGCTGGGGTACTCTGCAACTTTAAACCATGTCTCAATAGCTGCACAGATGTCTGAATTCTCTAAGGTGAGGAAAGCTTGGAGGGAGTGGAGTTTTTTGTTTGGACTCCTGGCATTGATCAGTAACACCTTTGGATTTCCATGGGTTTTGCTATGTTGGAAGGTTTGTCAATTTGGCATTACCTAAAAAGGCTCTGAGGGGAGGACAATGTTCTAGTCAATATTCTAAAGCCTGGAGGGGACAGGTGCAGACCATCCTTGACAAAGAAAAGTATTTTTTTTTTTTAGTTATGTCCTCTCATGCTGACAAACATGTATCCCCCTAGAATGACACCAAAAACTAAGCCAATTATTAAAGTCAGTCATATTCTGTTCATAGTGTGCCATCATCCTTGGTGAAGGTAGAATGCTACTCAATGCTAGGCACATACCAGCCTATGACACATAGACCAAGAGCTCCATAATATCTCTCTTCATATAGTCCAGGGAGGTACATCTCAAGTCATTACACCTACATGAGTTATGACTGAACCATACTGGTACCTATGGTGCAATGACTTGAGTGCATGCATAAGCTAGTAGAGCCTGGATCCTGATAGGCAACTGAACATTATTTTCTTTTTGTTCAGCATGGTGAGTGGGGCATCAGTTTGTCAGATGTCTCCTATGACTAGAGTCCTGGGTAGTGTATTGCATTGCTTTATGGGCTTGGTAGTTGAGGCAACACTGGATGTTGATATATGTGCGGTATCAGGTGTTATTTCTGTTGAGTGCTTTCAGGTTTGCTAAGGATCATTTTTGCAGGTGGAATGTCTGGAAGAGCACTGGGGTTTGAAAAGATTCCATTTAAGTGCCTCAGCATAGGTCTATGTGTGGGGTACATACTATGTGTGGTGGATGCAACACGTGTGTTTCTGTCAAGCAGATTGTTATTATGAGTGCTTGTATGAGAGTTTTGCCTCCAAAGACATTGTGTATATACAGCTTTGGCATACTGTATTTGTTTCTTTGAGGATTAAATGGCATTCATTGAACATTAGTCAATACTCACATTGTGTCATAATACCTATATCCACCAAACTGGCCACAGCGAGATTGGTGAAGCTGCATATCCATGATGCCAGGTCCTTTGCTGGGTGAGCCATAAGGGTGCACTGCCCAAAGTATTAATAGTGGGCTGACTAAGGTTGCTTTTGGGGCAGAAGACTAGACTAAGCAATAGAATACTAAATTCAAGGGGCAGTGCTCATCAACACGCAAACTAGCTGTTCTGTGCTACTCAATGCACAAAGGTATTACTCTACACTCACTGAGTTACTGGTACAGTTTCAGAGGTGGTTTTATATGAAAAACGTGGTTTCTAGGTGTCTGCATCTATGCAGGGCAATACTAATCACCCCTGCATGATGGGCCACAGCACTCAAAATGCAACAGATTTATGCAGGCACTTAAAACACAGAAAACTAGTTTCTAAGCCCACTGGCCAATAAAATGATTACTTTTCCAGCTTTTTTATGTGTTTCCCAACTCAAATAGACCAGGCCACCACCTACTGACACTAGATGGACTATCCCAGTCATTTTAATGTAAAGCAGAAAAAAGAATGCTTGAAAGTGTAACGCTACCACAAAACAACTTAAACTACCTGGACAAGGTAATATAAGTATTACGGATCTTAAAATGAATTAAAGTACAAAATCAACAAATAAAACAAAAATAAACCAGTAGCACTATAAAACAATTAACTGAATTGCAAAATAATAAAATAAATCTCCAACCTGCCAAGGACTGAGAAGGATTAATTCAGGACCCTCTCAGAGTGTGGCAAGGGTGTAAAACAGATGGGAGCTCTGGGAAAATGAACAGGAGACAATTAGTCGTAAGGGAGGCTTACTCAAGAGCATTACTGTTTTTCTGGATGGGCACTCAGTACTATGAATCTATGGGAAACAATGGGTGGGAAAAGGTCTTAAATAGCTTTCATATGATAGACTAACAATGGAAAGGGGAAGGGGTTTGCCACTTTCATGGAATTGACTCCATGGTTACTCGAATTGATCACTGATTTATCTCACCCACTTTAGATTACTTTTTGACACCTTACAGTTGTTTCAGTTGGTGCGTTTTTGCATGATGTGCCACAGTACATACCTATTATATACAGTGTTTTAAAATGAAACACTTCAGCTGCGAACTCTTGAGTTGCTACTAAACTAAATAAGTTGACAGATCAATGCACAGTAAGGGTCATATCAGACATGGCAACAATCTAAGATTTAATATGATTAACTGAAAAGATAAACCAGTGATCAATTCAAGTAGCCATGATTTCTGTTTAATAAGCCTTCAGGATTCATAGTACACATTATACATTTGTCAAATAATGCAATGTGAGTAATAGGGTTACCATCTGTCCCTCTTTGAGAGGGACAGTCTCACTTTGGGCAGTTGTGTCTTGGAAAAAAAATACAAAATGGCAAATGTCCAGAGATTTTAAGACAAAATATATTTCTTATGTTTTCTTTAATAGTTGTATAAAACAGTTATTTTGTATCTGAAACACATAAATATTATATGAAATAACATAAGCAATGCAAATGCTATAAAAATACACTTTTATTTTGGCAAAAAAGTGAAGTTCTCTCTTTTGCACTAGCCGTCGGTATGTTTTGTCCTGCAAAATCCACATTTCTACAAAAAATGTTCCACTTTGGGCATTTGAAAAGGTGGCAACCCTAGTATGTAATCACAGCATTATATCACAGAAATGATGACAGTGAGGCAAATAGAAAAATTAGATGTTGTTTTGTAAATCAGGAGAAGTAGATTTTTGCCTAGGAAACATAAATATTTTAAAAGAATTAATATTTGATTTGACAGTGCAATGTTTATAAATAGGCTAATATAAGATTACCAAAAGAAATGTTTAAATCACTACATGTACCATTACCTAATAATCAGTCATGCTGGCAAGCTGCCTCTATTAATGAAATTCCATCTGCCAGAAGACATATATGGAAATTATTTCATTTATATATATATATATATATATATATATATATATATATATATATATATATATAAATTTGTGGTTTAAACATATACTCATCTCAATTGTGGAAATGAATGCAGAGCACTTAAAACAGTACATCGTGCTGGGCTTTCATATTTTTCTTCCTAAATACTGAGTGCTGACTGTTTTTCCTCATGATCAATTTCAACACACTAGCATCCCCATTAAATAACAGATTATTCTGTTTCCAAGGAAATATACTTTTAAGGCTTTCAAGTTATTTTTCCAGAGTCATTTTGCTCGTTAATTGCTACATTCTCCCCTGATCCTCATTAGCAGCTAATGAGGACTGTTCTTTAGGAAATCAGGAGGGTAGGAATTAGGTTAACTTGATGTACAATTTTTTTTTATATCTTCTCCATCAGATCACAATAACAAGTCAGTAGAACTGAGAGTAATAAGCTGAAGAATTTTGGTATAACTTTTATTTGCAGGTTTCTCTTACGTGTTCTGACTTGTAGATATTCCTAAAGAAATATAATTCATATATCTGTTATCCTACCATATTCCAGTGTTTGCAAGTATAGTATTGGATCGTTAAAAACTGAACTCTAAATGAAATGTCTGTTAATGAAGGCTTTCACCTATCATTTATTTCAAGTACTGTGTCCCACTTTAGTGGCTTAGCTTTTGTACTACCATATGTTGTGCATAAAATGCCCATTAACATTTTCACCCCATTGGTGGACATTTTTAATCTCCCCTTCACTGAAGCATAACCCTCATGATATTTGCTTTCCCCACACTGATGCCACTGAAAATTAAAGATGATCTTTAACCTCAGTGGCATGGACTCAGGGAAAAGCTAAGATGTGCTCATAGATTTTAATGGAAGCAAACTGTGCAAGAGCAAAGATGCATCCCTAAACTCTCTGAGATATCCCTAAACTGATGTAAACAAAGAAAACACTATATTTGGGCCATGATTTTATTAAAAAGTTTTCATAGCTTTCCATTGAAAAAAATTGTCCAACTGAATAAGAATGGACTAGTACAAGTTGCCTCACAGCACTTAACTCACCAGATGCCAAAATACAGTATTAAAGTGTGACAAATCATATTATTTTATAACTATTGCTAAGTAAATTTGTTATGTTAAAGTGCATGTCTAGCACAAATATATCAGATGTGTATGTGCATATTATTATTATTTTTTTGAAAAGCATTTTATTAGAGCTACTGAATGTTATACTGTGTTGTGTGGACTTTGAATAAATGTGTAGACATGCAAAGTCTCATTAAAGCTGTGAAGGGTCCTTTATATTTAGCCATTCTGAAGGGAAAAAACAAGCAAGCTTCTTTGTTAACCAGTGGCAGTGGGGAGTTTAGAGCAGCCTATCTATCCCTGGAGGAGTGTTCCCAGCACAAGAATCTGGTAGTCTATTGGCCGTTTTGGGCCAATTTCTAGCTCTTTCAAGTCCCCCCTGTATAAAACCCGCTTTAGCGCAGCTTTGCGCAATTTTGCGCATAGCGCAGCATCAGGCAATGCCTCTTAATTGGGTTTAAACCATTCTCAGCTCCACAAAGTCTGCTCTTCACTTTTCCCTTAGAACTGATCTAGTTCTCATAATAAATACCCTGTTCCTACTCTAAAGCCTGGCACTTGCTCACTAAAGCAATTATATAAGTCAGCACTAAAAAATTAAAAGCACTACACCCTCACAAACTCCCCTTGAGTACCTTTTTCTCCATTGGCCCTTTTTTTAATTATAAAGGAATTCCCAATACTATTCTAGCATGTCCAAAGGTCAGTTGTCAATCTCCTCTCCGGTCCAGCTGGTGAATCTGGGAATCTTGAGGCAATGTTACAACTGCCGCATGTACACAGACAACCCTCTCCTCCTCCCAGCAAATTCCAACACATGTGAGAGATGCAACCATATAGCCAAACTGGAGGCTAAGCTCTCTCAACTCAGTACTGGCATAATCAGTCAGGAGGAGAAGAAAACCACACTCACTACAATTCCAGTCTCACATAGACCTACCACGACAGCAAACCAAACACATAAACACACAAAAACATACTCGGAGGCTCTAAATAAAAATCTGCCTAAGCAACAGAGACCTCCAAAGCAGACACCCAAGCAACCGCTACCCCAAAACAAAACACGTGCAACACATAGCTCACAAAGCCAGTGTGCCGGACAGTCACAGCCCTTAAGGCTAAACAACACACCTGATACACTTGTAATAGGTGACTCTATCGTCAGGCACACTGACGTCCCGCTCACCAGGCTGAACAAGGAGAAGGTCATGGTGAGCTGCCTGTCAGGTACTAGGATCCACCACATAACACAAGAACTCAGGTCACTCCAAGGAAAGTACAAATATGACTCAGTCATTGTCTATGCTGGTGTGAATGACCTGAGATGTACCTCCCTGGACTACATGAAAAGAGACATAGAGGAGCTCTCTGAGCATGTACCCCAGGCTGGTATGACCCTGACCTTGAGTAGCATTTTACCCTCACCAAGAATGATGCCAAAATATGAAGACAAGATGATCAATTTCAACAATTGGATTAAGTATTGGTGTCATTCAAAGGGGATCCAATGCCTGTCAGCCTGGGATGACATGCTCGACAAGCCACGATGCTTCGCTAGGGACAGCTTGCATCTGTCACCCCTGGGCTTTCAGATATTGGCAAAGGCACTTGCCACCCCCATAGTGCCTTTTTTAGGCAAGGCTCAAATGACAGACCCACCTCCATAGGTATCACAAGGGATAAGAAACTAAGAGTAATGCTACTCAATGCCAGAAGTCTAAACCTCAAGATGCACGTACTCGAAACTCTCCTTAGCATGGAGAACATCGATATCTGTGCAGTAACAGAAACCTGGTTCACGGCTCCTGAGAGCACCCCAGCACTACCAGGTTATACCTCATACCATGTTTATCGGCCCCAAAACTTGGACCGAACCACAAAAGAAGGGGGAGTATCAATATTCATCAAAGATAACCACACCTCCAGGTTGGTGGCACAGCACGAAGCATCAGAGACTATCCATGTGCAACTAACAGTGGGTAAAACTGCCCTCCAGTTTATAGCCTGCTACAGACCACCCTCCCAAACCCAGGAACCCCACTCGGCCTTCCTGAAAACACTGGAAAATATGAAGGTCTCTTCAAACACCATTATATTGGGCGACTTCAACTACCCAAACATAGACTGGCAGCATTACTCTAGCTCCAACACCCTAGCCCAAAGGTTCCTAGAATTTATAAACTCAAATGCTATGGAACAACTTGTTTCCACTCCCACAATAGGGGATAACATACTGGACCTGATCATCACCAACATGGGGACTCTATGCTCCAGACCAGAAGTGTATCCCTCACTGGTAAGATCAGACCATAAACTAATCTCACTAGATATTCACATCCCGACCCCAGCCTCTGCCCAGAAAACCACAGTGAAAAACTTCTCTAAAGCAAATTTCACACTCCTCAAAACCGAGGTGGAATCCTTCAAAGCCCCTGGGCCTGAGGAAAATACGGCCCAGACCACAGAATCCTTTATAAACGCATTCTATGAACACCTTCAGGAATGCATGGATCATGCAATCCCAAACAAAACCAAGATCCAATCCTCCAAAGGCAGGCGTCCTGTCTGGTGGACCCCAGCCATAAACAAACTATACAATAGAAGGAGGAAGCTACTACATGATAGAGCAAAATCCCAAAAAGGGAAGGCATCTCTGATCAGTATTAGCAAAAAACTACAGGCACTCATAAAATCTTCTAAGGCCAGCTTTGAGAGAAAAATTGCACAGACACTAAGGATAATTACAAGGCTTTCTTTAGTTATGTTAGGAACCTGGGTGGGAATTCCCAGATATGCTCAGAATTAGTCCAAAATGACAAAAAATACACCAAACCCACAGACATTGCCAACATCCTAGCTGACAGGTTCAGTGCAAACTTCTCCCCCCCTTCCCCACCAAAAGGGCAAATATCTATCCCAGCAGAGTGCTGCCCCCCTGACATCTCAGATGCTCAGGTAAGAGCCGCTCTCTCCAAAGCAAAAAACACAGCATCAATGGGACCAGATAGTGTCCCGGGCTGTGTCCTACATGAACTCCAAGAAGAACTAAACCCAAACATAAAACTGCTGTTCAATCTCAGCCTTACTACAGGATATGTACCCAAAGAGTGGCGTACAGCAACAGTGGTCCCTCTCCACAAAGGTGGTGCCTCAACGGATCCTGGAAACTATCGCCCCATAAGCCTGACTAGCTTGGTCTGCAAAGCTATGGAAAGGATAATCATGGACCTCATAAATAAAGATATTGAGGACCTACAGACACTGGATCCTACCCAGTTCGGCTTTGTTAAGGGCAGATCCTGCCTCTTAAACCTGGTCAATTTCTTTGAAACAGTCACCAAGGCCATTGACGAGGGGAAGGTTGTCCACACAGCCTACCTGGACCTCGCAAAAGCCTTCGATACAATACCCCACTCGGGCATTATAGATAAGCTTACCAGCTTAAATATTAACCCCTATGTCACTAGATGGGTTGCAAACTGGCTCAAGGACAGAACCCACATGGTTAGAATTGCTGGAGCCATGTCAGACTCCAAACCAGTTACAAGTGGCACCCCACAAGGCTCAGTCCTGGGACCTCTCTTGTTCGGTATATATTTCTTGGAGGTACAGGCCAACACGGAAGGACTGTGGCTGACCAAGTTCACAGATGACTGCAAACTGGGCACCATAATTGACTCTCTAGCCGACACAAGCATCCTACAAAAGGGCCTCATAGAAACAGACAACTGGTGCCAGAGCCATGGCCTCAAGCTAAGCACCTAAAAGTGTATAGTCATCCCCTTCAACAAAAACAAAGTGCCCACAAATTACTACATAGGTGGTAATCCATTAAGTTCGGAAGTAGCAATTTCTCATTCGACAACCACGTGGCCAAAGTGGTTAGAAAAACATTTTATATAGCCCACCTAATCATGAAGAGATTCACATCTAGATCAGGGGAGGTCATCGTGCCTCTTTACTCATCCCTCATCAGGCCCATAATTGAGTACAATGCCCCTTTTGGGATGTACCTTACCAGACACCTGCAGCAACTGGAAAGATTCCAAAAGTACCTCACCAAGAGGATCAAAGGGCTCAAACAGATGCACCATGCTGCCCGGTTAAAGAAACTCCAACTCTACTTAGTGGCATACCGCCTGCTGAGAGGCGATCTGTGCCTGACGTATAAAGCCATGTCCAACCCGGAATTAATGGACATGCTGCACCTCAGAAAATCCAAATCCCATCGAGCTACATGCTTGAGAGACTTGAACCTCAGCACTGAAATAAATAGGACATGCGGGAGGAACAGATTTATAACCCAGAGGCTCCCTTCACTCTGGAATAAAATCCCAGTCCAGGTTAGGCAGAGTCCCTCATTGACTCTCTTCAAGAGGAATCTTGATGAGTGGATGAGAGATCGTAGATTTACTCCAGGTATCACTTCTGTGTCACTGTTAGACAGAGGCACAGTATACTAACCTCGAAAAAGGGCATAGCAAAATTCATTTAAAATGGGTGGCGAATGCCAAACACACTCTGGCTAGTCTTGTAAATGCCCTAGGGCAGATAGCCTAGTATGAACCTATAAACCTATGAACCTATGAACCTATGAAAGTGGATAAAATAATCTCAGAGAATGTTTCTAGGAGTTATGCTGCAAGGATATCAAAAGCCATCTGTATTCCACAAATAATGTACCATACTCATAGATAATGTTTTACATTATGTATTTACCAGGCTGTGGATGGCGATTCATTACTGAGACTAAGCAGAAATTCCTTAAGATTCCAAGAGCAGGATAAGTTATTTATTGCACTTATTTCATTGAATTCCACTTCTGTAACACTTATAATTGTGCTATACAGTTAATCTACTACATTTTGCACAGTTATAACATTTTTTTACTGTTTCACTGCATTTATGTACTGTTTTATACTGTTTTAACTGTATTTTTCATTCCTAGATACTGTTTCATTACTCTAATTGCATGTTTACTGAATTACATAACTGTAAACTGCTTTTTCATACTGAGAGTTGTATTTTCTGTTTGTGGGTGCTCTGTCTGTGCTTTTCTGTGCATTTTTGATTTTTTGAGGTTTCTGTGTTCTAGGCAGGTATCATATAACGGATTTGTTTGCAGTTAAAAACATTCTCTAGAATCTCCTTGCTCCTTTATCTGTTTAAAACTTTGATTTAGTGGCTACAGCTAGTAGCTGTAATAGTGTGTATTACTATAATTGCATTTTTATTTAATTACTAAACTGTAAACTGCTTTTTCATACCGAGACTTCTATTTTCTCTTTGTGAGTGCTCTTTCTATGCATTTATCATGAGGTTTCTGTGTTCTGCTCAGGTGGCATAATCTTGATAGAGGCCTGCTGTTGTCCAGGCCTGGTAGTTTTGTTTGTTGAGTTTCCTGAGTTTCTGGCAGACATTTTCTGCTGATAGTCTGTTGTCTTCATTATTATTGAGAGTAACAGGGTTTCCTGACCTTCTATAGTACAAGTGATTGGGTAATACCAGGGGCTAGTAGAACTGAGTAGTAATTTGATCTTCTTGATTCTTCCATTCTTTCTGGTATATAAACCGTGTGTCTGCAAAAGGCTGTGCTTCTGTTTACCAGGCTGTGGATGGTTATTCCTTACTGAGACTAAGCAGAAATTCCTTAATATTCCAAGAGCAGGATATGTTATTTCTTACACTTATTTCATTAAATTGCACTTCTGTAACGCTTATAATTGTGCTATGCAGTTAATCTACTACGTTGTGCTGTTATAACGCTTTTTTATTGTTTCACTGCATTTATGTATAGTTTTATACTGTTTAACTGTATTTTTCATTGTTAGATACTTTTTCATTATTCTAATTGCATGTGTACTGAATTACGTAACTGTAAACTGCTTTTTCATACTGAGAGTTGTATGTTCTGTTTTTGGGTGCTCTGTCTGTGCTTTTCTGTGCATTTGGGATTTTTTGAGGTTTCTGTGTTCTATTTAGGCATCATATAACTGATTTGTTTGCAGTTAAAAGCATTCTCTAGGGTCTCATTGCTCCTTTATCTGTTTAAAACTTTCATTAAGTAGCTACAGCTAGTAGCTTTAATAGTTTCCCAGCTCCCCTCCCTATTTTTGTTTTGTTCTTATACTTGGTGTCTTTGCAGTTTCCCACCCATACTGTATATGTAATCTGGGGCACTCCTCCCAGTCTACTGTCATTAGTTCATTCTACCTAATAGAGAGAAAGAACATTTGTGAAGGCCAGCCCACTTAGATTCTTAACCTTGAATTATCTTCTTTTCTAGCTTTCTCCTTTTCCAATTTACAAAAAAAATTCTAAGCTTGTTTCCCCCTTTCCTGTAATGAGTCTAGTCCAGATATAGATTTGCTGTATCCAGGACTGTTTGTAAGCTCCTGGGTCCCCAAGCTTATCAGTGGGAGTGGTAAGCACTAGGTAACCTATCTACCACATAAAGAGTGTTTTCTGGCCCAGAAATAGTAGTTATTGGTTGTTTGGGCAGTGTTTCCATCTCTCTCAACTTTCTGATTTAAAAGCCTGTATTTGCACTTGTTTCCCCATTTCTTGTAACTAGTCTAGTCCAGATACAGATTTGCTGTATCCAGGACTGTTTGTAAGCTCCTGAGCCCCCACAAGCCTTTCTGTGTTGGAAGGAAGCCTTCTAGCTTATCAGTGAGAGTGGTAAGCACTTGGCAACCTATCTACCACATAAGGAGTGGTTTATGGCCCAGAAATTGTAGTTACTGGCCGTTTGGGCAATTTTTCCATCTTTCTCAACTTCCTGATTTAAAAGCCCATATTTGCACTTGTTTCCTCCCTTTCCTGTAACTAGTCTAGTCCAGATGCAGATTTGCTGTATCTAGGACTGTTTGTAAGCTCCTGAGCCCCTCGCAGCTTATCAGTGGGAGTGGAAAGCACTAGGTAGCCTATCTACCACATAAGGAGTAGCCCAAAAATTGTATTTATTGGCCATTTGGGCAGTTTTTCCATCTCTCTCAACTTTCTGATTTAAAGCCCGCATTTGCATTTGTTCCCCCCCCCCCTTTCCTGTAACTAGTCTAGTCCAGATACAGATTTGCTGTATCCTGGACTGCTTGTAAGCTTCTGAGCAGCCCAAACAGTTCTGTATTGGGGGGAAGCCTTCTAGCTTATCAGTGGGAGTGGTAAGCACTAGGTAGCCTATCTACCACAAGAGGAGTGGTTTCTGGCCCAGATTTGTTATTTATTGGCATTTTGGGCAGTTTATTCCATCTCTTTCAACTTTCTAGCTTAAAAGCCTGTGTTTGCGCTTTTCCCCCCTTTCCTGTAACTAGTCAAGTCCAGATACAGATTTGCTGTGTCCAAGATTGTAAGCTTCTGAGCCTCCCAAGCCTTTTTATGTTGGAGGGAAGCCTTCTAAATTATCAGTGGTAGCCTATCTACCATAAGAAGAGTGGTTCCTGGCCCAGAATCTGTAGTTTATTGGCCGTTTGGATAATTTTTCCATCTATCTCAACTTTCCCATTTAAAAGCCTGTGTTTGCTCTTGTTTCCTGCCTTTCCTGTAACTAATCTAGTTCAGATACAGACTTGTTGTATCCAGGAATGTTTAAAAGCTTCTAAGTGGTGCCAGAGTCTGTTCTTCAATTTTCCCTTAGATCTACTAGCTCTCTCCTCTCCTGCAATTATACTAGCTTATTAGTCTAGCACTTTACCAGACTTCTTGTAGCAATTATTGTAGCACACAAGTGCTACCAGCACTAAACATTCTACAAGGAAACAGATCTAGTACTTATTATTAATGTCCACCCCTTCAGGCATGTCTAAAGATCAGTTCCCTGTGCTTTCTCCTATTAAGTTGGTGAACCTGGGCATCCTGAGGCAATGTAGCAACTGCCTCATGTACACCAACAACCCTCTCTGCTTACCTTCCAACACTCAGGCTTGCGAGAGATGCACTTATATATCCAAATTGGAAGCCACACACTCTCCAGCCAAGACTGGAATAGCTGGTCAAGAGAAGAAGGCCAACACTTGCACCACACCACATGGAACACATAGCCCTCCAAAACACACACCAGCACTGCCTTCACATAAAAACACAAATCACGCACCCACCTTTGTGGAGGCTCTCAATAAAAATCTACCCAAGCAGCAGAGACCTACAAGGCAGAAATGCACTTGACAACTACAACACAACACTAATCACAAGACACATAACTCTCCTAAACAGTGTGCCACTCAACCAAAGCCCCAAAGGCAAAACAGCATGCCCAACACACTAGTCATAGGTGACTCAATAGTGAGGCACACTGATGTCCTACTCTCTAAGTTGAATAAGGAGAAAGTAACAGTCCGCTGCCTGTCAGGTGCAAGGATTTGACACATAATGCATGCACTCAGGTCGCTCAACAACAAGTACAGATATGACTCTGTTATTGTACATGTGGGTGTGAATGACCTGAGACGTACCTCCCTGGATTACATGAAAAGAGACATGGAGGAACTCTAGGATTATGTAGCCCAGGTGGGTATGACCCTAGCCCTGAGCAGCATCCTGCCATCACCCAGAGTGATACCACAGTGCAAGCAGAAAATGAATGATTTCAACAATTGCCTAAGTTTCTGGTGTCATTCTAAGGCAGGCATGGGCAAACTACAGCCCGGGGGCCATATGCGGCCCGTTAAACGTTTTGATTCGGCCCGCCAAACTTGAAAAAATGTAATAAATTAACCTTGTTAATGTTTTATTTCCCCTGCAATTCTGATGTTTCCTCACTAGATGGCTTTGTTGAGGTGAAGCGTAGGCCTATTACTCCACGTTTGCACTTTACCCTTTGACCCACCGCCCCTCTATGAAGATGAGCGGACCCAAGAAAAGGAAAGTGGACAGAGAATGTCGAGTGTTCAATAAGGAGTGGACAACTAAATATTTTTTCACTGAACACCGATCATCTGCTGTTTGCCTGATATGCCAAGAAACTGTGACAGTTTTTAAAGAGTATAATATTAGCCGTCACTTTGCCACAAAGCACGCTAATTATGCTAGCAAGCTCTCAACAAAAGAACGGGAAGCTGCTGCTGAGAAGGTGGCAGCTAATTTGAAGGCTCAGCAAAATTATTTTCACCGTCAAACGAAGTCAGAGATTTTATTGTAATGCTTTTCTTCATTTTCATTGGAAATTAAAGCACATGTTTTCTCCATATCCCAAGATGTGTATTTTTCCCCCAATGAGGTGATGTTTTCAAAGCATGCCATCTATCTGCTCCTGTTCCGGTCCCTTTGTCAAATGTTAGAACTCAATGTGGCCCACGAATCAAAAAGTTTGCCCACCCCTGTTCTAAGGGGATCCAGTATCTGTCTGCCTGGGATGACATGACTGACACACCTCGATGCTTTGCCAGAGATGGCCTGCATCTGTCACCCCTGGGCTTCCAGATACTGGCCAAGGTTCTAGCAACCCCTATAGTGCCTTTTTTAGGTGGTGTTCCAAAGACCAAATTACCACCATAACAACTACAAACAAATGCAATCTGAGGGACATGTTGCTCAATGCTAGAAGTCTAAATCTCAAAATGCACTCACTCGAGGCACACCTTAAAATGGAGAACATCGACATTTGTGCTGTAACAGAGACCTGGTTCAAGCCAGCCAGAAAGCACCCTGCACTATCAGGCTATAACTCATTCTACACCTTTCAGCCCCAGAACTTGGACCAAAGCTCCAAAGGTGGCGGTGTTTTCATATTCATCAAGGATGCACACACCTCCTGACTGGTAGCCCAACATAATGCATCAGAGATACTTCAGGTGCAGCTAACATTGGGTAAGACGGTGATTCAGGTCATAGCCTGCTATAAGTCACCAACCACGTCCCAAGACTCGCATTCCACATTCCTAAGCACCCTGAAGAATATTAGGGTCCAACCTAACACTCTCTTATTAGGCAATTTCAACTACCCCTCCATTAACTGGGTAAACTACTCATGTACCAATACACTTGCCCAAGGTTTCCCGGAGTTCATTAATTCCAATGCCCTGGACCAGCTTATTCTTACCCCCTCTAGAGGTAGCAACATCCTTGACCTGGTCATTACTAACATGGGCGACCATTGCTCTTCACCAATAGTCAGCTCCTCCCTGGTTAGATCCAACCACAAACTAATCACCTTGGAAATCCACATCCCTCCCACCCACCCCACCCCCAGCAAAGGTAACCACCATGAAAAACTTCTCCTAAGCTAACTTTGGGATCCTAAAAACAGAGGTGGCTAACTTCATGGCACCCATGCAAATGGAGAATAGTTGCATGACCACAGAATCATACACCAATGCACTGTACAAACATGTACACAAATGCATGGATCTCACCATACCCAGTAGAACCAAGAGACTCTCCTCCAAAAAAAGGAAGCCAATCTGGTGGTCCCCTGCCATAAACAAACTCTACAACAGAAGGAGGAAACTGATGCGGAATAAGGTGAAGTCCCAAGACTGGAAAAACTCCCTTATCTGCCTCAACAAAACGTTGAGATCCTTCATCAAATCCTCTAAAGCTAGGTATGAAAACAGAATTGCAGCAGATAGTAAAGACAACCACAAGGCCTTCTATAGTTATGTAAAGAATCTCCACAGCAATAACCAGATTTGCTCTGAGCTACTGCACAATGGTACCTTCTATACCAAGCCAACAGATATGGCCGACAGATTCAGTGCCAACTTTACCCCTCTCTCCTTCCCAAAGAACCAATCACAATACCAGTAGATTGCCAGGCACCCAGTATTACTGCTGCACAGGTTAAAACAGCACTGTCCAAGGCCAAGTATACAGCTTCTCTGGGAACTGACAATATCCCTGGTTATGTTCTAAATGAACTACAGAGTGAACTGGAATCTCACCTGTTTCCTCTGTTCAGTCACAGCTTCACCTCAGACTTTGTCCCTGCTGAATGGCGCACTGCTACAGTTATCACTCTCCACAAAGGAGGAGTGACTACAGACCTTGGGAACTATTGCCCCATTAGCCTGATGAGTCTGATATGCAAAGCTATGGAACGCATCCTCATGGACCTAATAAACAAGGATATAGGGAATCTTCAAAACTCTGGATCCCACACAGTTTGGTTTTGTGAAGTGTAGATCTTGCCTGCTCAACTTGGTCGACTTCTTTGAGTCAGTCACCCGAGCTGTGGATGAAGGCAAGGTGGTTCATGTAGCCTACCTTGATCTGGCCAAGGCTTTTGACACCAATCCCCACTCAGAAATCACATAAAAACTCACTACGTTTGGCATCAACCCCTATATCACTAGGTGGGTTGCAAACTGGTTCACAGATATAACCCACAGTGTGAAAGTAGCTGACTCCAAGTCAGACTGCCAATTAGTCACGAGTGGAGTCCCACAGGGTTCGGTCCTGGGTCCTCTCCTGTTTGGTATCTACTTCTCTGAAGTCCAGGCCAACACGAAGGGACTCTGGCTGACAAAGTTCACAAATGATTGCAAGTTGGGAGCTATTATTAACTCCCCAAGTGATGTTGACATCCTACAGAATGGCCTCACTGTGACCAACGACTGGTGTCACAACCATGGCCTTAAGCTCACTGCCAAAAAATGTATTGTAATCCCCTTTGGGAAAAACTCAGTTTCCATGAATTACCACATTGATGGTAGTCCACTGAACACAGAAAGCGTTATAAGAGATCCTGGAACACAGGTTGACAGCAACCTCTCTTTTGATCACCACATTGCCACTGTGGTCAGAAAGTCTTTCCATGTGGCACATCTCATTACTAAGGGTTTTGCATTCAGGAAGAAAGAGGTCATTGTCTCCCTCTACTTTTCCCTCATTAGGCCAGTCATCAAGTACTATGCCCCATTTGGCATGTACCTCACTAGACACCTGCAACAAATGAAGAGGCCACAAAAGTACCTCACAAAGAAGATCCTAGGCCTTAAACACTTGTCCTATATGCACAGACTCAAAAAACTCCATATATTCTCTGTCTCATTGACTTATAAAGCCATGTCAGTCTGACCCAGCTCTGTTAGAAATGCTACATCTAAGGAAATCCCAATCCCTCCACACCACATGCTCCAGAGACCTCAACCTCATTACCACAATTAACAGAACATGCCGGAGGGACAGGTTCATAACCCAGAGACTCCCCATGCTATGGAACAGACTTCCCATGCATGTCAAGCAGAGCACCTCACTGACCCTCTTCAAGAGAAATCTTGATGAGTGGATGGGAAATAGAAAATTCACCCAGGGATCACAACAGTGGCTCTACTCAACAGAGGCATTGGGAACTAAGGTTGGGTGGCACTATGCCAGGGTAATCCTATGGCTAGGCTTGTAAAGGCCCCAGTGCCATTAGCCTAGTACACACCTATGAACCTATGAACCTATAGATCTTTATTTCGAGATCAGTCAGTGCTTTTTTATGTGCAGATGTTCATAGGTTCATAGGTTCATAGGTTCATACTAGGCTATCTGCCCGAGGGCATTTACAAGCCTAGCCCATAGTTTTGTGACTTACGCCACCCCTTTAGTATGGGGAACTATACCCATTATTTTGCTGTGCCTCTGTCGAGCAGTGACACTGAGGTAATCCCTGGGGTATATCTGCGATCTCCCATCCATTGGTCAAGATTTCTCTTGAACAAGGCCAGCGAGGTGCTCTGCCTCACATATACCGGGATTTTATTCCACAGCATAGGGAGTCTTTGGGTGATGAATCTATCCCTCCAGCACGTCCTATTAATAGCCGTGTCGAGGTTTAAGTCTCCCGCCCTTGTGGCTCTGACGGATCTAGATTTTTGAGGTGCAGCATATTCATCAAATCTGGGTTTGACATGGCCTTGTATGTTAGGCAAAGGTCACCTCTGAGCAAGCGGTAGCGACTGAATAGAGCTGGAGTTCTTTCAGTCGGGCAGCATAGGACAGATGTTTGAGACCCTTTATCCTTTTGGTGAGGAACTTTGTGGCCTCTCCAGCTGCTGCAAGTGTCGGATCAGATACATTCCGAATGGGGCATTGTACTCAATGATTGGTCTGATGAGTGATGAGTATAGGGAGACTATGACCTCCCTTGATCTAGATGAGAATCCCTTCATGATAAGGTGGGCAATGTAGAAGGTCTTCCTAACTACTTTAGCTACATGGGTGTCGAATGACAGACTACTATCAACCTGGGTCCCCAGGTCCCTGATAACTTCTTCTGTGCTCAGTGGATTGCCACCTATTTGGTAGCTAGGGGTAACCTTGTTTTTCCCGAAGGGTATGACTATGCATTTTTTGGCATTTAACTTTAGGCCATGGCTCTGGCACCAGTTATCCATTTCTGTGAGACCCTTCTGAAGGATATCTGTGTCAGATGTGTTTTCTACTATGGCCCAGTTTGCAGTCATCTGCAAACTTTGTCAGCCATAACCCTCCTGTGTTTGCTTGTACTGGAAAAGTAGATGCCAAACAAGAGTGGGCCCAGGACTGAGCCCTGTGGTACACCACTTGTGACAGGCTTAGAGTCTGACATGGCACCAGCAACTCTGACCCTGTGGGTTCTGTCACTCAGCCAGTTTGCAACCCATCTTGTGATGTATGGGTTAACATTTAAGCTGATGTGTTTTTCAATGATACCCGAGTGGGGTATTGTATCGAAGGCCTTCGCCAGATCGAGGTAGGCTGTATGGACTGCCTTTCCCTCATCAATGGCTTTGGTGACTGTTTCGAAAAAGTCAACCAAGTTTAGAAGGCATGATCTGCCTTTGACAAAGCCAAACTGGGATGGATCCAAAGTCTGCAAATTCCCTATGTCTTTATTTATGAGGTCCATTATGATCCTCTCCATGGCTTTGCAGATAAGGCTTGTCAGGCTAATGGGCGGTAATTTCCAGGGTCGGTGGAGGCACCGCCTTTGTGAAGTGGGACCACAGTTGCAGTGCGCCACTCCCTGGGTACGTATCCAGAGGTAAGACTATGATTAAACAGCTGTCCTAGCTGTGGGTTTAATTCCTCATTGAGTTTGTGGAGCACACAGCCGGGGACACCATCAGGTCCCATGGATGCTGTGTTTTTTGCTTTGGAGAGAGCAGTTCTCACTTGGGCGTTGGAGATGTTTGGGGGGCTGCAATCGCTTGGTATAGATATCTCTCCTTTTGGGGGGGAGGGGGGGGAGAAGTTTAACACCTATCTGAACAAAAAAAAGATAAGAAAAGAAAAGTTTCACTATTTGCAGCAAGTATAAAATTCCTTTGTAAACTGGAGTTTTATTTTATTAAAGCAGGAAAGCATGCTAAACACAAGTACCTTTTGTAGTAGCAGGCTAAGAGAATAAAATTCAGCATAATATAATGAAGCTCATTATCATCTCATAACCTTACCCTTCTGTGCTTCATTGTGTTGATTGTTTATTTGTTCATAAGTGTTTCCTGGATGGTTCTCCTCAGCCACAGGACATTTGCACTGAAGACAAAAGAAGACAAAATCTCCGCAAGACACAAAAATGCCAGTATAAGATATATAAAAACACATCAGAAAAGCAAGATGGCATAATTACAGGGAGTGAATATATTATGCTCATTTACATGAACACTGGTCATTTTTTTAACTAGTTAACTCAATGTCAAAATAAAAATCAGAAATGATTAAATAGTTCCATAAATAGCCATTGTTTTATGGTGATGCATCTTTTCAGCAGCTATTAGCTGAATGGGAAGAGTACTCTTAAACAAACAGCTTGGAAACGATGCCTCTGATATATTTAGGTCATTTGTTGCAGATGCATAGGATATAGTCATTAAATGTCAGTGCAGAGGTTTCCAGGGATCTTTTTCTTCTTGGTAGGGTATGTGATATCTATGAGGTTGCCATGATGGTGAGTCAATAACATAGAAACACAAATCTTGTAGTCTTCTGCAGTTTGTCGCAATTTTATTTTTCTTTTGATTTCTGTCCAGAATTTTTTTCTTTATTATTATCACTCATCAGTTATATCACAGAAGTAGGCCATTTGCTTTTCAATATTCTGCCTATCTGCAACTGAGCTGGTGAGAGACTGCCCCCTCTCTAACCCCGCAGTGTATTATTCCTATAGCCCAAAACTGCGAGATGACAATCATAGTGTTTGCTGTTGCTATTTTCCAAGAGAGTCTTCATTGTTTGGATAGTTACATCAACTTGTTCCCTAGACTGCTAGTAGTGTGGAATGGCCATTATATGTCTGAACTCCATCTCATGGGCAAATTTTCTGAATTTATGACTTTTGAAATGTAGACCACTAACATATATAAGTAAAGCAGGCATGCCTTGTTTTCAGAATATAGTCTTCAATGTACTAAAATAAATGTAAAAACTCATAAATGTATGTACTCAACAAACAAGATGTATTGGCTTAGCAATTTCATCCTATAACTAAGAAAAGAGCTCTTTGGACTAAATAGAACAATTCATGTGTACTCCGTTATATATCATGCCAATACATATGACATTAAGACTATCAATAAAATTAATGGGAATGTCTTAAATTAATAATTCAAAAAGACACACCATTCTTTTAGTTTTAGTCAATAAATATATTAATAAATCATATATGCAATCATCAGGAAGATAAAACACATGAAGACAAATAGCATAAAAACAGAGCTATTTGAAAGACTTTGCCTTTATTATGCATTTAATACAAAGAAAATCATTGACTCCAGGAAGGTGCCCAGCACTAAGGTATAAATGCCACTGTAGCTTTGAACATTAAGCCTTAAACACAACTTAATTTTACCTAAAAAGAAAGAATGACTGAATCTCTTTCCATACTGATAATTTTTGTTCAGGCCAATGTTTTCCTGGAATATCTTTCAGTAACTGCAAATTAGTATTAGTGCATCACTGAATTTAATTTTACCTGTTTTTTCCAGTCCTCATTAAAAAATCATTTGTCTCTGTGAATTATGCTCTTCTAAGCATATCTGTTATGGGTAGCCCTTGCAACGTCTGTATTTCACTTTCACATCATACTGAATTTCACTTTCAGTTCATATTTCTATAGAATATGTAAGACTTTCAAAATAAACTTTGTACAGTTTGGTTTCTGTTTCCTTCTGAATTCCTTTACCATGTATACAGTTTTTTTACAGTTCTTTTCCTACTTCAACATATTTTTTGTTCATCTGTAAATGTTTTGACCCATAGAAAATCAAGATATTCCCTTGTAAAATTACAGGTCTTATGTTATTCTGGCCTGGATCTATGTGTAATGTATCTGACTTATTCACATCATTGTATATTAATGTTACATTAGTAGGTAGATTATGAGTACTCTAATGCTGTTTTACTGCTGATGGCTCCATTTCCAGACATCTTGCCCAAAGAAATTACACACATAGTTATTACACTCACATTAGATACAAACTTTGCAAGCTTTATTCCTTGGTGCTGCCTTAATTCTTTCATGTCTTCTGGCTTTGACATTTACAAGTACTATTTGATTAATATTAGAATATGGTCTGTGTTTTTCACGTGTCATTCATTGTATATTGATTGTATTTATTTCAAAATTATGCTATCTTAATCTGTCCAACAGGTATCTCAGTCTTTTGTTGTACTCTTCTTGTGAATAACCTCACCTTAATACATCATCAGCTATGTTTACACCTTGGAAGCCTTCAGTTACTTAGGCAATAGTTCTTTGGAATACCACTGGTATTAAAGAAACAGCAAACAGAAGTCTAAGGGACTAGTGCCTTCCTAATAATGCATTAAAAACTCATGATTTAGAGTGCTGTTAATTTAGTTTTATTTGCCAAATTCATTGATTTTCATGTAGTATTGAACAGAGTTTGGTATACCATTGACCATTGCATTAGTCCTTTATTCAAATCTTGCAGATCAATACAAATCAAATCTTGACATGGTTTACAAAAGGACCTACATTTTTCCATGCATTCTGTTGGCTTTGTTTCTTAATACTACTCAGACGTATCATTTTCTTCTCTTCCTGCTCTGTTCTAATTCTGAAAGTTGCAGATTCTTTCTTTGCAGAATGAATCACTGATATTCCATCATGACTCATTTTTTTATCTAACATTAATCTGGCAAACTCCTTAACCCAATAAATAAATAAGCATAGTAATGCTGGAAATCATTGCTATATTTCTGCACAGTAGATGACATATCTCTATGGCCATGAAATCCAGTGGTTCTCAACCTATTTCATACTAAGGCACTCTTAATAAAAATTGATGTTTGGTCACGGCACCCTTGTGGCACACTTACAAAAATTGGAGTTTGGCCACGACACTCTTCTATTATTGCATAAATGTTGCACTGATTAAATTTACAACAAAAAATAAGATTTTGGTTATGTGACACAGTGTCAGTATGACCCGATACATCTGACCAGTACACTAGTAACACCAAAAGGTACTGCCAATGTTTTTTTTCCCACTGAATAAATCTCAGTGTACATAGTACCAGCAGCTTAACAAAATTTGATCTGAATTACTTCATTTTATAAAACCAACATACCTCCTTGTATCTCCCTCCCTTATATCCTCCAAGGAAGACTAGAGCATTTAGTGGCTTTATTTTGCTGGCGATCTGTGTGCTATACTGAAAAAAGCAACTGGATTACATTGTGGTCTAGAGGAAACTTGGTCTTTAGAGGCTATGAGGATTTAGTTGCTCTGAGATGCATTTTAGACATTTCTTCAAGCCTTTTGATCCAAGCATGTGATGTGTCTCTCATCACTGTACTTCTGGTGAATATTTCAAGAAGCACAAGTAAACAAATAAATAAAATTGCACTGATAGCAGAGTTTTAAAAGTAACACACAAAACCTAGAAAGCCTTTGGGATAATAGCATGGGCTAGAAATATTCAAATGGAGTCCATTACTACCACTCGAGTCCCACCTAGTCACAGATCCCAGTCTCAGAACTGGGAACTTGAGTATTTTGCAGCTTGTATTGTCTGCTGCTCACGCTCAAACTCAAATATGTGTTTGAGCTAAAGGTGTGGGAGCCATGTGGGGAGAGATGAGCTGTCAACTGCCCCTTAGTTTGGGTTTGTTTACTATGAGACATAGGGCTGTAAGAGGTGATTTCATTTTGATTTGAAAGTGTAAGAACAATGATATAATGGCATCAACAACGGGAGTAGTGTTTAATACTCATTACCGGTACGCAAAAACAAGGGAGAATTGCTTGAAGTGCCCAAGTTTAGTAAAAAAAAAAAGTAAAAATCATTTACATGTAAGAGAAGAATTACTATGAAATGCCATACCTCTACAAATAAGCAGATTAGACAGCTTGCAGTAAATTTGGTGAATTGATTGTAAATATGGCTTATGATCATAAACTTATAGGAGACAAACTCATGGAAGGCCTCAAATTAAGTTAAAATGTGTGAATGTTAACACTGAACACTGAGCACATATTTGAGTATGACTAAGGAAAGTGCATCAGCAGTGGGGGGGGGTGGAAAGAGGTGAAACTTGATCTGTTTTTTTAGGCAATGATAAGAAGTAAAATGTAGATTTAGGGAGAGGGAATCTAGGGTTAGAGAGTGATCTTGGAATTTAGGGTTAAATATGGAAAGGGAGTTTAGGGTCAGGTAGTGGGAGTAGAGATTTAGCTTTAAGGAGAGAGAGGGAAGATTTAGATGTAGGGCACAGGAGGGGAGTTTTATGGTTAGGGAGTAATTAGGGAATTTAGGATTAGGGATTGGGGGAGTTTTAGAGTTAGAGAGTGAAAAGGCATATTAACCTTTATGGAGTGGAAGGAGAATTTAGCTTTGTGGACAAGAGGGGAACAAGGGTTAGGGAGAAATAGAGGAATTTAAGTTTATGGAGTACGAGTGATTACATCAAGTATCAGCTCTGAGCCCTTTCTTATTTGCAGTGGTGATGGACAGGTTGACAGACGAGATCAGACAGGAGTCCCCGTGGACTATGATGTTTGCAGATGACATTATGATCTGCAGTGAGACTAGGGAACAGGTGGAGGAGACCCTGGAGAGGTGGAGATATGCTCTAGAGAGAAGAAGAATGAAGGTTAGCAGGACTAAGACAGAATATATGTGTGTGAATGAGAGGGAGGATAGAGGAATGGTGAGGATGCAGGGAGTAGAGGTGGCAAAGGTGGATGAGTTTAAATACTTGGGATCAGCAATTCAGAGTAATGGTGAGTGTGAAAGAGAGGTGAAGAAGAGAGTACAGGCAGAATGGAGTAGGTGGAGAAGAGTGTCAGGAGTGAATTGTGACAGATGAGTACCAGTAAGAGTGAAAGGGAAGGTCTACAAGAGGGTAGTGAGACCAGCTATGTTATATGGGTTGGAGGCAGTGGCATTGACAAAAAGGCAGGAGTCAGAGCTGGACGTGGCAGAGTTAAAGATGTTAAGATTTGCACTGGGTGTGACAAGGGTGGACAGGATTAGGAATAAGTATATTAGAGGGTCAGCCCAAGTTGGAAGGTTTGGAGACAAAGCCAGAGAGGCAAGATTACATTGGTTTGGACATGTGCTGAGGAGGGATGCAGAGTATATTGGGAAAAAGATGCTAAGGATGAAGCTGCCAGGTAACAGGAAAAGAGGAAGGCCTAAGATAAGGTTTATGGATGTGGTGAGAGAGGACATGCAGGTGGTTGGTGTGGCAGAGCAAGATGCAGAGAACAGGAAGAAATGGAAACAGAAGATCTGCTGTGGCGACCCCTAATGGGAGCAGCCGAAAGAAGAAGAAGAAGAGGAGTAAGAGTGAGTTTTAGGAATATTGGTATAGAGCAAAGATTCAAGTAAGGATTAGGGACTAAATAAGAGTTTTAGGGTTATAGTTGGGGTTCTGGGAAGGCTCTGCAGTCTATTGGTGTCAGGTTATAGGATGGCTATGACATTTAATAGGATTGAGCTAGTAGGAGGTAGAGCAAATGACAATGAGCAAGTGCACTGTGAGCTAATAGCACATAAACACTTGTAGTAGACCTATTCATACCATTTTGTGCACTTAGAAGACTGTATGAAAACATGAAACATGGGCAGGGATTGCATGGAAGAAAGTGTATGTCCTGCCATAGAGGAACCATTGATGTATGAGCAACAATGATTTTAGTGCAGTCAGAATATCACTGATTACCTAAGCTACACAACTCTGAGCATAAGATGTGCTGAGAGAAATGTTAATGCATCTGTGGCAATAGCTGCTGACAGAAAAGCATGCCTTTCTGCTAAGACTACAAACAGGCTGATGATTGACAGGGCATGGCCAAGATGGCGAGCAGTTAACAGCTTTGTTTTTAGCTTTGTTTCATTTTAACATCTGTAACAGGATTTTTACTAAAAAACTTGAATAGAACATTTCAAAACTTGATGGATTTATAGTTGAATATCTTCTGAAAGATTTACCACAAAAAATAACAAGTCTGAAACTCTTTTAATTGTTTTTTCCTGTCAAGAAAATTAAAAAGAACTAATTGTCTCAGAATGAGCAACTCTAAACCCAGTGTACAGGACAGTACAATGAAAAAGACATACAGGTTATACTAAGTAACATCAATGAGTTAGCTGTAAAGATAGATACATTAGCAAGCAAAAATGACGATTTTAAAGAGGAATGTAAAAAACAAGTTGGAGTGTTGAGTGAATCTCTTAAAATCATCACAAATCTCAAGTATAGAAGAGGCAAAGTCTGATTTTGATGGAAGGTTACTTGAAAATGAGAAAAGCACTACATTTCTTCTGAAACAAAACAACTTATTCTGGGGAAAAAATAGAAGATTTAGAGAACAGATCTAGAAGGAATAACATCAGGATTTACAGGATTCCTGAAAAACAAGAGGGAGACAGTATGATTCAATTCCTTAATACCTGGCTGCCTCAAACTTTGAACCCTGCCTGAAGCTTTTTCCTTTAGCATCAAAAGGGCATATAGATCACTTTCCAACTCATCTTTAAAAAAAAAAATACTTTGATCAAGGTCAGTGATCGTAAGATTTTTCTCATGTCAAGATAAGGATTTAGTCTTAAAAGCTGCATGGATTAATTATTCAGTTAAAATTAAAGAAACTACTATAAGATTTGACAATGATTATTCAACATTAGTGATGTTAAACAGAAAAGCATGGGTGTCACTTGTTAAAAGCTTAAAGAAAACAATATTAAAGCACAAATCTTGTTTCCAGCAAAATAAGGATTCACCTTCCAAAAGGAAAGATTTTAATGGGTCTATATTGAATCACCGAATGCTTAGAAAAGTGAACGCTGATTCATCGACCCCATGTAAGCAAAAGTTTACAATCTCGAACACTCAGAACAGTGATTTTTTTCCCAGGGAAAAAAAATCGCTGTTCCGAAAAACACACGCACACCACAAACTATTTATAATGTGGGGGGCTTCACCCCCACACACCCCCTCCTTAAATATATGACCTCCGAGACCGCACTACAGTAACAAAGAAGGCAAAATACCGAAGACAGCCAAGCAATTTCTTTCCCAGGGAAAGAATTCGCTTATATGCCGCTTCGGTATTTTGCCATTTTGTGCTATAAAGGTCGATCAAGACACATTCGAGAGAATGCATCTTCGATCAGCTAATAGGGAATCGATTTTAACACCTTGGACTTGGAAGACGCAATGGACTTTATACAGAAAATAAGATCCTAGAAAAAAACAGAAGAAATGGACTGCAATCTATCAAACTCTTTTAAAAGAAATGCAACAACAGATGGTTGGTTAATAAAAGACAAAAACAGTATAAAATTGAAAGACAAATGAAAATGAGTATATTTCATGGTTATTAATTCTTATTAATTTAAGGAAATGCTTGAATACTTATGAACAGGTGCTGAATATTACTTTTTACGAGGTAAATCATTTATTTATTTATTTCCCTACTTCAAATGGTTACTAATTCCCTTTTCAAAATGTTACAGTTTGATTCTTTTAGCTATATATGAAATTAAAGCCACTCATTTTTAATTTAAAGTTGAAATGGCTAAACTATTCATTTTATTAAATGTTAATCATTATTATGATGAAACTTATGTTAGGTGTCACCTTTTCTGATATTTTGGCATAGTTGAGTAATGTATTATTAAATATACTACAATATTTATTTATTTTATTTTACATTTGTTAACCGGGCTAGTCCAACTGGATGAATATCCATTTTCAGTAGAGGCCCGGGGAAATAAGCTCCAATTTGTACAATTTGTTAATACTAACTTAAACATCTAAGCATAACATTGACAAAAAATAAGAGAAATCTTTTTTAACATTTTTTAACATTTTTCAAAACTTGAATAGGTAGAAAGCAAGGGAAAGCAACAAATGATACTAAAGAGGCATGTTAAGTTACATTCTGGGTTCTTAAAATGGTCCAGAAGTGTGCTACTGATACTTGACATGCAATAGCACACAGAGAAGATATACTATGTTATAAACAAAGTATAAAAATATATAGCTTTTTACACATAATAAAAGTTATTATTGGAATGATATCAAATAATTTGAGTAATATTTACAATTTAAACCTGGATCACATATAATTGTTTTTTAGTGGTTTGGATGAGTTTGAAGGATTGATGTGTAATATAAAGGTGGTTTAGATTCACTTGCAAGCATTTTTATGTAAATTGTAACTGACAGACTGTTCATTTTCAAGCCCTTATCATGAAAACCAGCTTGAAACAACTTAGAGTTATGAGCACTTTTGTGATGTTGTGGGCGTTCTGAAAATTCTAAGAACTGTCCAGGTTACTTCTTCCTGTCTAAAAGTAAATAATCATAATATTTTGAATTATATGCTAAGATGTCAATGAATACAAGTTAGATAATAAGCAAAAGACAGTGAATTGCATTCTAAACCACTGTCAGTTATTACATAGTTCTGAATGCTTACAGTACACCAAAAGGACAGTTTATATACTAGCCTATAGAATGGCACTTCTGGTAAAAAATCAGGATTCTGTTTCTCTGTTATTGTCTCTTTTTAATGATTAAAAAATTAATATCTCAGAACAATTTATTATGGAAAGTTTGACTTTTGAAAGGGAAGATTTTTCAGATGTTTGTTCAGATACTATTAGACATAACATGTAAGGAAAAATAGAACTGATTCGAACAGTAGTACTAGATTAAAGAGTATCAAATATATATAAGGGTAAATATAAATGTTCTATTATATGATATTCTATACTAGAATTAGAGCTAAAATATAAAACCTAGGACTATATTAATAATACAAGACATATTATACAAACAGAAATATAGAAAGAGATCAGAATAAGTAAACATATAGATAGTTAAAGGATATCAATACATGTACAAGGATGGAAGGTTGGTATAGTGATTAAGGTGCTCACTTTATAGGCACAAGGTGCAGGGTTTGATTCTAACATGTGGTAGTCGGCTGGGCTTGCAATAGCCCACAAGAGCAGTTAGCCTCATACTAATTTAAGAACTTATGATCCTATGAACAACTTTACATCTGGCAAATAAAATAGAAAAAATATAAATAATCTGACCAATAAATTAATAAATATGAAAATAGTGACTGACTTCCTCCCTATAGTAGACAAGGGAGGTAATGTTCAGGGAAAGACAACTGAAGAGATATTCAATTTGGTCAACTTGTAATAAAGATTCAGAACACCTGCTTAACTTTTCTTATTCATAATAACTCACTGACTGGCTTTTTTAAGATGATGCATACTAAAAATATGAGACACATTAATATGAATCAGGAGTATGAACTAAGTGTTGTTAGTCTAATGGAAAGTTTGAGAGGTAGTCTGTTCATCTCTTTCAACAAACTAGGAATATGTTACTCCATGGTAGAATGTTTTATGGTTATATCATTAGGTATTTTTTATTTGTTTCAAAAGTTTTGTCCATAACTGAAGATTTTATATAGCTATATATATAAAGTATATACTATGTTCTGTACATAAGTGTGATTTTATTATTATTATTTTTCCCTCTTATATAAATGTCTGATTTTAAATACATATCTATTAATATTAATGGAATGAATACTCCACTAAAGAGGGGAGTCTGCTCAAATACTTGCAATTACATAAAGCTCAAATAGTACTTCTACAGGAAACATAATTACTTAATAAAGATGTAAATAAACTATCATTAAAGACTTATTTAGATTTATCAGGTTCTGGTTTTTGAATTAAAAGAAGAGGCACCCACATTTTATGGAAGAACTCACCAGTAATGCCTAAAGTAAAAGATACCTATGTTGATAAAATGGTATGTTAAACATTGTTATATTTGGGTGGAACAGAAAATTATACACATTGATGAACTTTTATTGGATTTCAGGGGTTGGAGCTAAAGATGCAGAAAATTACTTAGACGCTATAGCCTATTATATGAAAGGTGAAGTCATAATGGCTGTTAATTTTAATTGCATTTTATCAGACAAATATTCCACTGCAGATAGAAAGCTGAGAACCACATCTTCAGCCAAACACTTAACAATTTTTTTAAATATAATGAATTTAAAGTGTATATATGAGCTAAGGAAAACAAACTTACTTTAATTTATCCATTATTCATATAGATATGGAACACAAAGAAATATTGATAAAAGTTTTGTCTCAAACAATCTATTATCACATATCAGAGAAGTTTAATAGCTTCATGCTCATTATCAAACCATAATGTTATACTCCTTAATATTATTTTAAAATCTGACAATTTAATACATCACAGGAGATTACCAGCATACATCATTAAATGAAAGGATTCAAAGATTTGGTATGTTAAAGAGATCAACCATTTCCTATGAAATAAATATGAATGGTGAAGAATATGACATTGTCCTGTGAAATTCACTAAAGGCTTATTTAAATGGAAGAGTTACAAGCTGGCATATTAGTAAAACAAAAGAATGGGACAAAGAATTAAACACAGTACAGGCCAAAATAGGCACACTAAAGTTAAATCTAAAATAAAATGACATTATCAGTCAGTCTGAACTTAAAAACTTAACTACAAAATATGATGAAATTCTAAATCATAAAGTTTCAATAAACCTAGAAAAACTTAAACTTCAGGCATATTCAGTAAACCCTTTAAGCTTGTATAAACTTGCTCATAGATAAAAAGAAAATTAATACACTAATCATTTCAAAGAAATTATAACACATCTAAATAATAAAAATAAAAGGAGAAAGGATATTAAAGGTATTCTTTAGGGCTTTAAAAAAATTATAAAAATATAAATAATAATACAAATAATCTAGATAATGATGATATAGTTTAAACTCTTCTAAGGGAAATATAAATAATAAAATAACAAGTGAACAAATAAAACATTGATACACCATTCACTTTAAGAGAAATTAAAGATCAAATAAAAAAGTTAAAAAATAATAAGGCACCAGGCTTAGATGGTCTTATACCAGAACTATACAAAATACTACAGGATAATGCTGTTCAAATATTGGATAAGGTCTATAGAGAAATGCAAACAACTGTTGAACTCCTCCCATCATGAAAATATTCCCTTATATCACGTATTTTAAAACAAGATAAAGATCCTACAAAGTTGTCATCATACAGACCCATTTCACTTTTAAATGTGGACTATAAGATGTTCATGTCTATTTTTGCTATCAGAATTAATCTTATACCTAAACAAATTAACAATGATCAAACTAGGTTTGTTTTAAATACGAGTGCATACATTAATAGACTATGAGAATAAAAAAGAACTTTCTATCATTAGTCTAGATTTAGATAAGACATTTGACTCAGTTAATTGATCGGACATGTTTAAAAAACTTAAAGTGTATCATTTCTCACCTGAGCTAGTTGCATTAATTTATCAGTTATACAATAATCTTGTGCGTATGTTAAAATAGGTTCTTTTCTTTCTTATTCCTTTAAATTGCAAAAAAGCACAAAACAAGGCTGTCCATTATCACCTTTATTTTTTACATTACCTGTAGAACCCTTTGCTAATAGTATTAGATCCAATAAGAACATTAATGATATCAAAATAAAGGAAGATTTTGAACTAAAGATTCAACTCTTTGCTGATGATAATTTACTAACAATAGGAAATATAGAAAATTCATTAGGACATATAATTAGTTCTATGAGTCAGTTTTAAGACATCTCAAACTTAAGATTTAATCACAATAAAACAAGTGCATTATTAATTAATTGAAAAATGCATACAAAAATATTCTAACTTCAATTAAAATAGCAATCAAATAGAATACCTTGGTATAACCATGATATCTAATAGTAAAGAAATGATACAAACTTTCAACATGATGCTTATAAAATTTTAGGTTTAGTCACAAATTGGAACAAATTTTTCTTCACCATGGAAGAATGATTAATGCTTATTAAGATGGTAATTCTCCCCAAAATATTGTCTTACAATCTTTAGTACTACCTCCACCAAAAAAAAAATGATGAAGAAGATAAATAATATTCTACTTGAATCTGTTTGGCATTTTAATAAACCAAGAGTTTCCTTTGGCTGCCACAAAAAAGGTTGGGATAGTGGTGGAATAGGATTCCCTGATATTCAATTGTATGCTGCTTCAACAATTATAAAAGTTATAGCACTGTGGATAAATTCATCTTATGACTCAAAATGGAAACAAATACATCAAGAAGTATTATTAGTAAATAATAAATATATCATAACCAGTCATAAGCAAATAGACCTTAATAGTTTTATCTGGTTATTAAAATATTTTTGCGCAAATGGAATTACACCCTCT